>NW_027228165.1:0-63903 GCF_037783145.1 Equus przewalskii
TGGTGGTTCCGGCATGCCGAAAAGTCGATTCCAGTCTGTCTGGTAGGTGGTTCCGGCGTGCACGGCACATGGTTGTGGTACGTCTCAGAGGTGGTTGCGTATGCCCAACAGGTGATTCCGGACTGTCCGCCACGTGCTTCTGGCACGTCTTAGAGGTGGTTCCAACATGCCCGGCAGGTCATTTCGGAGAGTTGTCCAAGTGGTTCTGGCGTAGCCCGCAGGTGATTTTGGCGTGTCCGGCAGGTGGTTCCGCCGTGCTCGGCAGGTGGTTCAGGCATGGCCGTCACGTGGTTCCAGTCTGTCCAGGACGTGTTTCCAGTTTCTCCGGCAGGTGGTTCTGGTACGTCTGAGAGGTGGTTCCGCCATGGCTGGCAGGTGATCCCGGACTGTCCCCCAGGTGGTTCTGGCATAGCCAGCAGTTGATATTGGCCTGTCCGGCAGGTGGTTCCAGAGAGTCGAACAGGTAGCTCCGGCGTTCTTGGCAGGTGGTTCCGGTCTGTCCGGTAGGTGTTTCCGGCGTGTCTGGCACGTGCTTCCGGCACGTCTGAGAGGTGGTTCCGACATGCATGGCAGGTGATTCCGGAGTCTCCGCCAGGTGGTTCTGGCATACCCGGCAGGTGATTTTGGCGTGTCCGGTAGGTGTTTCTGGCGAGTCGAGCAGGTGGCTCCGGCATGCTCGGCAGGTGCTTCCGGCGTCTCCGGCACTTGGTTCTGGTGTGTCTGAGAGCTGGTTCCGGCATGTCCGGCAGATGATTCCGGAGTGTCCGCCAAGTGGTTCTGGCATACCCAGCAGGTGATTTTGGCGTGTCAGGGAGGTGGTACCGGTGAGTCGAGCAGGTGGTTCCGGCGTGCTCAGCAGGTGGTTCAGGCGGTTCTGGCAGGTGGTATCCGTCTGTTCGGGGTGTGGTTCCAGCATCTCATGAACACGTTTCTGGCACGTCTGAGATGTGGTTCCAGCCGGCCCGACAGGTGTTTCCGCAGTGTCCGCCAAGCGGTTCTGGCGTAGTTGGCAGGTGATTTTGGCATGACTGGCAGGTGGTTCCAGCAAGCCTGGCAGGTGATTCCAAAGTGTTCACCAACTGGTTGTGGCGTAGCCGGCAGGTGATTTTTGCGTGATCGGCAGGTGGTTCTGGCGAGTTGAGCAGGTGGTTCCGGCGTGCTCGGCTGGTGCTTCCGGGGTCATTGGCACGGGGTTCTGGCATGTCTGAGAGGTGGTTCCTGCATGCCCGGCAAGTGATTCCGGAGTGTTCGCCAAGTGGTTCTGGCATAGTCGACAGGTGATTTTGGCATGTCCGGCAGGTGGTTCAGGCGAGTTGAGCAGGTGGTTCCAACGTGCTTGGCAGGTGCTTCCGGCGTCTCCGGCACGTGTTTCTGGCACATCTGACAGGTGGTTCTGGCATGCCCGAAAGGTGATTCCGGTCTGTCCGGTAGGTGGTTCCAGCCTGCACGGCATGTGGTTCTGGTACGTCTCAGAGGTGGTTGCGCATGCCCAACAGCTGATTCCGGACTGTCCGCCACATGGTTCTGGCACGTCTGAGAGGTGGTTCCGGCATGCCCGGCAGGTCATCCCAGAGAGTCCTCCAAGTGGTTCTGGCATAACACGCAGGTGATTTTGGCGTGTCTGGAAGGTTGTTCCGTTGTGCTCGGCAGGTGTTTCAGGCTTGGCCGGCAGGTGGTTCCAGACTGTCCAGGACGTGTTTCCAGCTTCTCCGGCAGGTGGTTCTGGTACGTCTGAGAGGTGGTTCCGCCATGGCTGGCAGGTGATTCCGGACCGTCCCCCAGGTGGTTCTGGCATAGCCAGCAGTTGATATTGGCCTGTCCGGCAGGTGGTTCCAGCGAGTCGAACAGGTGGCTCCGGTTGCTCGGCAGGTGGTTCCGGTCTGTCCGGTAGGTGATTCCGGCGTGTCCGGCACGTGCTTCCGGCACGTCTGAGAGGTGGTTCCGGCATGCGCGACAGGTGATTTCGGAGTGTCCGCCAGGTGGTTCTGGCGTACCCGGCAGGTGATTTTGGCGTGTCCGGCAGGTGTTTCTGGCGAGTAGAGCAGGTGGCTCCGGCATGCTCGGCAGCTGCTTCCGGCGTCTCCGGCACGTGGTTCTGGTGTGTCTGAGAGCTGGTTCCGGCATGTCCGGCAGATGATTCCGGAGTGTCCGCCAAGTGGTTCTGGCATACCCGGCTGGTGATTTGGGCATGTCAGGTAGGTGGCTCCGGCGTGCTCGGCAGGTTGTTAAGACGGGTCTGTCAGGTGTTTTCCGTCTCTTCGGGGTCTGGTTCCAGCATCTCATGCACATGGTTCTGGCACGTCTGAGATGTGGTTCCGGCCGGCCCGACAGGTGTTTCCACAGTGTCTGCCAAGTGGTACTGGCGTAGTTGGCAGGTGATTTTGGCATGACCGGCAGGTGGTTCCAGCAAGCCCGGCAGGTGATTCCGAAGTGTTCCCCAACAGGTTGTGGCGTAGCCGGCAGGTGATTTTTGCGTGTCCGGCAGGTGGTTCTGGCGAGTCGAGCAGGTGGTTCCGGCGTGCTCGGCAGGTGCTTCCGGGGTCATTGGCACGTGGTTCTGGCATATCTGAGAGGTGGTTCCGGCATGCCCGGCAGGTGATTCCGGAGTGTTCGCCAAGTGTTTCCAGCGTAGCCGGCAGGTGATTTTGCATGTCCAGCGGTCGTTCCGGCGGGTCGAGCCGGTGGTTCCAGCGTGTCCAGCAGGTGGTTCCGGTCTGTCCGGCAGGTGGTTCTGTGGTGGCCGGCACGAGGTTCAGTCTGAGAGGCTGTGCCGGCATGCCCCTCACGTGATTCCGGCTTGTCCCCTAAGTGGTGCTGGTGTAGCGGGCAGGTGATTTTGGCGTGTCCGGCAGGTGGTTCAGGCGAGTTGAGCAGGTGGTTGCGACGTGCTCGGCAGGTGGTTCCGGCGTCTCCGGCACGTGTTTCTGGCACATGTGACTGGTGGTTCCGGCATGCCCAAAAGTTGATTCCGGTCTGTCCGGTAGGTGGTTCCGGCGTGCACGGCACGTGGTTATGGTACGTGTCAGAGGTGGTTGCGTATGCCCAACAGGTGATTCTGGACTGTCCGCCACGTGCTTCTGGCACGTCTGAGAGGTGGTTCCAACATGCCCGGCAGGTCATTTCGGAGAGTCGTCCAAGTGGTTCTGGCGTAGCCCGCAGGTGATTTTGGCGTGTCCGGCAGGTGGTTCCGCCGTGCTCGGCAGGTGGTTCAGGCATGGCCGTCACGTGGTTCCAGTCTGTCCAGGACGTGTTTCCAGCTTCTCCGGCAGGTGGTTCTGGTACGTCTGAGAGGTGGTTCCGCCATGGCTGGCAGGTGATCCCGGACTGTCCCCCAGGTGGTTCTGGCATAGCCAGCAGTTGATATTGGCCTGTCCGGCAGGTGGTTCCAGCGAGTCGAACAGGTGGCTCCGGCGTTCTTGGCAGGTGGTTCCGGTCTGCCCGGTAGGTGTTTCCGGCGTGTCTGGCACGTGCTTCCGGCACGTCTGAGAATTGGTTCCGACATGCGCGGCACGTGATTCCGTAGTGTCCGCCAGGTGGTTCTTGTGTACCCGGCAGGTGATTTTGGCGTGTTCGGCAGGTGTTTCTGGCGAGTCGAGCAGGTGGCTCCGGCATGCTCGGCAGGTGCTTCCGGCGTCTCCGGCACTTTGTTCTGCTGTGTCTGAGAGCTGGTTCCGGCATGTCCGGCAGATGATTCCGGAGTGTCCGCCAAGTGGTTCTGGCATACCCAGCAGGTGATTTTGGCGTGTCAGAGAGGTGGTACCGGTGAGTCGAGCAGGTGGTTCCGGCGTGCTCAGCAGGTGGTTCAGGCGGTTCTGGCAGGTGGTATCCGTCTGTTCGGGGTGTGGTTCCAGCATCTCATGAACACGTTTCTGGCACGTCTGAGATGTGGTTCCAGCCGGCCCGACAGGTGTTTCCGCAGTGTCCGCCAAGCGGTTCTGGCGTAGTTGGCAGGTGATTTTGGCATGAGTGGCAGGTGGTTCCAGCAAGCCTGGCAGGTGATTCCAAAGTGTTCACCAACTGGTTGTGGCGTAGCTGGCAGGTGATTTTTGCGTGATCGGTAGGTGGTTCTGGCGAGTCGAGCAGGTGGTTCCGGCGTGCTCGGCTGGTGCTTCCGGGGTCATTGGCACGGGGTTCTGGCATGTCTGAGAGGTGGTTCCTTCATGCCCGGCAAGTGATTCCGGAGTGTTCGCCAAGTGGTTCTGGCATAGTCGGCAGGTGATTTTGGCATGTCCGGCAGGTGGTTCAGGCGAGTTGAGCAGGTGGTTCCAACGTGCTTGGCAGGTGCTTCCGGCGTCTCCGGCACGTGTTTCTGGCACATCTGACAGGTGGTTCCGGCATGCCCGAAAGGTGATTCCGGTCTGTCCGGTAGGTGGTTCCAGCCTGCACGGCATGTGGTTCTGGTACGTCTCAGAGGTGGTTGCGCATGCCCAACAGGTGATTCCGGACTGTCCGCCACATGGTTCTGGCACGTCTGAGAGGTGGTTCCGGCATGCCCGGCAGGTCATCCCAGAGAGTCCTCCAAGTGGTTCTGGCATAACACGCAGGTGATTTTGGCGTGTCTGCCAGGTTGTTCCGTTGTGCTTGGCAGGTGGTTCAGGCTTGGCCGGCAGGTGGTTCCAGACTGTCCAGGACGTGTTTCCAGCTTCTCCGGCAGGTGGTTCTGGTACGTCTGAGAGGTGGTTCCGCCATGGCTGGCAGGTGATTCCGGACCGTCCCCCAGGTGGTTCTGGCATAGCCAGCAGTTGATATTGGCCTGTCCGGCAGGTGGTTCCAGCGAGTCGAACAGGTGGCTCCGGCGTGCTCGGCAGGTGGTTCCGGTCTGTCCGGCAGGTGGTTCTGTGGTGTCCGGCACGAGGTTCAGTCTGAGAGGCTGTGCCGGCATGCCCCTCACGTGATTCCGGCTTGTCCCCGAAGTTGTGCTGGTGTAGCGGGCAGGTGATTTTGGCGTGTCCGGCAGGTGGTTCAGGCGAGTTGAGCAGGTGGTTGCGACGTGCTCGGCAGGTGCTTCCGGCGTCTCCGGCACGTGTTTCTGGCACATGTGGCTGGTGGTTCCGGCATGCCCAAGAGTTGATTCCGGTCTGTCCGGTAGGTGGTTCCGGCGTGCACGGCACGTGGTTCTGGTACGTGTCAGAGGTGGTTGCGTATGCCCAACAGGTGATTCCGGACTGTCCGCCACGTGCTTCTGGCACGTCTGAGAGGTGGTTCCAACATGTCCGGCACGTCATTTCGGAGAGTCGTCCAAGTGGTTCTGGCGTAGCCCGCAGGTGATTTTGGCGTGTCCGGCAGGTGGTTCCGCCGTGCTCGGCAGGTGGTTCAGGCATGTCCGTCACGTGGTTCCAGTCTGTCCAGGACGTGTTTCCAGGTTCTCCGGCAGGTGGTTCTGGTACGTCTGTTCGGGGTGTGGTTCCAGCATCTCATGAACACGTTTCTGGCACGTCTGAGATGTGGTTCCAGCCGGCCCGATAGGTGTTTCCGCAGTGTCCGCCAAGCGGTTCTGGCGTAGTTGGCAGGTGATTTTGGCATGACTGGCAGGTGGTTCCAGCAAGCCTGGCAGGTGATTCCAAAGTGTTCACCAACTGGTTGTGGCGTAGCCGGCAGGTGATTTTTCCGTGATCGGCAGGTGGTTCTGGCGAGTCGAGCAGGTGGTTCCGGCGTGCTCGGCTGGTGCTTCCGGGGTCATTGGCACGGGGTTCTGGCATGTCTGAGAGGTGGTTCCTGCATGCCCGGCAAGTGATTCCGGAGTGTTCGCCAAGTGGTTCTGGCATAGTCGGCAGGTGATTTTGGCATGTCCGGCAGGTGGTTCAGGCGAGTTGAGCACGTGGTTCCAACGTGCTTGGCAGGTGCTTCCGGCGTCTCCGGCACGTGTTTCTGGCACATCTGACAGGTGGTTCCGGCATGCCCGAAAGGTGATTCCGGTCTGTCCGGTAGGTGGTTCCAGCCTGCACGGCATGTGGTTCTGGTACGTCTCAGAGGTGGTTGCGCATGCCCAACAGGTGATTCCGGACTGTCCGCCACATGGTTCTGGCACGTCTGAGAGGTGGTTCCGGCATGCCCGGCAGGTCATCCCAGAGAGTCCTCCAAGTGGTTCTGGCATAACACGCAGGTGATTTTGGCGTGTCTGGAAGGTTGTTCCGTTGTGCTTGGCTGGTGGTTCAGGCTTGGCCGGCAGGTGGTTCCCGACTGTCCAGGACGTGTTTCCAGCTTCTCCGGCAGGTGGTTCTGGTACGTCTGAGAGGTGGTTCCGCCATGGCTGGCAGGTGATTCCGGACCGTCCCCCAGGTGGTTCTGGCATAGCCAGCAGTTGATATTGGCCTGTCCGGCAGGTGGTTCCAGCGAGTCGAACAGGTGGCTCGGGCGTGCTCGGCAGGTGGTTCCGGTCTGTCCGGCAGGTGGTTCTGTGGTGTCCGGCACGAGGTTCAGTCTGAGAGGCTGTGCCGGCATGCCCCTCACGTGATTCCGGCTTGTCCCCGAAGTTGTGCTGGTGTAGCGGGCAGGTGATTTTGGCGTGTCCGGCAGGTGGTTCAGGCGAGTTGAGCAGGTGGTTGCGACGTGCTCGGCAGGTGCTTCCGGCGTCTCCGGCACGTGTTTCTGGCACATGTGGCTGGTGGTTCCGGCATGCCCAAGAGTTGATTCCGGTCTGTCCGGTAGGTGGTTCCGGCGTGCACGGCACGTGGTTCTGGTACGTGTCAGAGGTGGTTGCGTATGCCCAACAGGTGATTCCGGACTGTCCGCCACGTGCTTCTGGCACGTCTGAGAGGTGGTTCCAACATGTCCGGCACGTCATTTCGGAGAGTCGTCCAAGTGGTTCTGGCGTAGCCCGCAGGTTATTTTGGCGTGTCCGGCAGGTGGTTCCGCCGTGCTCGGCAGGTGGTTCAGGCATGTCCGTCACGTGGTTCCAGTCTGTCCAGGACGTGTTTCCAGGTTCTCCGGCAGGTGGTTCTGGTACGTCTGTTCGGGGTGTGGTTCCAGCATCTCATGAACACGTTTCTGGCACGTCTGAGATGTGGTTCCAGCCGGCCCGATAGGTGTTTCCACAGTGTCCGCCAAGCGGTTCTGGCGTAGTTGGCAGGTGATTTTGGCATGACTGGCAGGTGGTTCCAGCAAGCCTGGCAGGTGATTCCAAAGTGTTCACCAACTGGTTGTGGCGTAGCCGGCAGGTGATTTTTCCGTGATCGGCAGGTGGTTCTGGCGAGTCGAGCAGGTGGTTCCGGCGTGCTCGGCTGGTGCTTCCGGGGTCATTGGCACGGGGTTCTGGCATGTCTGAGAGGTGGTTCCTGCATGCCCGGCAAGTGATTCCGGAGTGTTCGCCAAGTGGTTCTGGCATAGTCGGCAGGTGATTTTGGCATGTCCGGCAGGTGGTTCAGGCGAGTTGAGCACGTGGTTCCAACGTGCTTGGCAGGTGCTTCCGGCGTCTCCGGCACGTGTTTCTGGCACATCTGACAGGTGGTTCCGGCATGCCCGAAAGGTGATTCCGGTCTGTCCGGTAGGTGGTTCCAGCCTGCACGGCATGTGGTTCTGGTACGTCTCAGAGGTGGTTGCGCATGCCCAACAGGTGATTCCGGACTGTCCGCCACATGGTTCTGGCACGTCTGAGAGGTGGTTCCGGCATGCCCGGCAGGTCATCCCAGAGAGTCCTCCAAGTGGTTCTGGCATAACACGCAGGTGATTTTGGCGTGTCTGGAAGGTTGTTCCGTTGTGCTTGGCTGGTGGTTCAGGCTTGGCCGGCAGGTGGTTCCAGACTGTCCAGGACGTGTTTCCAGCTTCTCCGGCAGGTGGTTCTGGTACGTCTGAGAGGTGGTTCCGCCATGGCTGGCAGGTGATTCCGGACCGTCCCCCAGGTGGTTCTGGCATAGCCAGCAGTTGATATTGGCCTGTCCGGCAGGTGGTTCCAGCGAGTCGAACAGGTGGCTCCGGCGTGCTCGGCAGGTGGTTCCGGTCTGTCCGGTAGGTGATTCCGGCGAGTCCCCACGTGCTTCCGGCACGTCTGAGAGGTGGTTCCGGCATGCGCGACAGGTGATTTCGGAGTGTCCGCCAGGTGGTTCTGGCGTACCCGGCATGTGATTTTGGCGGGTCCGGCAGGTGTTTCTGGCGAGTCGAGCAGGTGGCTCCGGCATGCTCGGCAGGTGCTTCCGGCGTATCCGGCACGTGGTTCTGGTGTGTCTGAGAGCTGGTTCCGGCATGTCCGGCAGATGATTCCGGAGTGTCCGCCAAGTGGTTCTGGCATACCCGGCTGGTGATTTGGGCATGTCAGGTAGGTGGTTCCGGCGAGTCGAGCAGGTGGCTCCGGCGTGGTCGGCAGGTTGTTCAGACGGGTCTGGCAGGTGTTTTCCGTCTGTTCAGGGTGTGGTTCCAGCATCTCATGCACATGGTTCTGGCACGTCTGAGATGTGGTTCCGGCCGGCCCGACAGGTGTTTCCACAGTGTCCGCCAAGTGGTACTGGCGTAGTTGGCAGGTGATTTTGGCATGACCGGCAGGTGGTTCCAGCAAGCCCGGCAGGTGATTCCGAAGTGTTCCCCAACTGGTTGTGGCGTAGCCGGCAGGTGATTTTTGCGTGTCCGGCAGGTGGTTCTGGCGAGTCGAGCAGGTGGTTCCGGCGTGCTCGGCAGGTGATTCCGGAGTGTTCGCCAAGTGTTTCCGGCGTAGCCGGCAGGTGATTTTGCATGTCCAGCGGTCGTTCCGGCGGGTCGAGCCGGTGGTTCCGGTGTGTCCGGCAGGTGGTTCCGGTCTGTCCGGCAGGTGGTTCTGTGGTGTCCGGCACGAGGTTCAGTCTGAGAGGCTGTGCCGGCATGCCCCTCACGTGATTCCGGCTTGTCCCCGAAGTGGTGCTGGTGTAGCGGGCAGGTGATTTTGGCGTGTCCGGCATGTGGTTCAGGCGAGTTGAGCAGGTGGTTGCGACGTGCTCGGCAGGTGCTTCCGGCGTCTCCGGCACGTGTTTCTGGCACATCTGACTGGTGGTTCCGGCATGCCCAAAAGTTGATTCCGGTCTGTCCGGTAGGTGGTTCCGGCGTGCACGGCACGTGGTTCTGGTACGTCTCAGAGGTGGTTGCATATGCCCAACAGGTGATTCCGGACTGTCCGCCGCGTGCATCTGGCACGTCTGAGAGGTGGTTCCAACATGCCCGGCAGGTCATTTCGGAGAGTCGTCCAAGTGGTTCTTGCGTAGCCCGCAGGTGATTTTGGC
Organism: Equus przewalskii; assembly: GCF_037783145.1. Classification (NCBI taxonomy): domain Eukaryota; kingdom Metazoa; phylum Chordata; class Mammalia; order Perissodactyla; family Equidae; genus Equus; species Equus przewalskii. Next base: position 9,183 of record NW_027228165.1, read on the forward strand.
GTGTCCGGCAGGTGGTTCCGCCGTGCTCGGCAGCTGGTTCAGGCATGGCCGTCACGTGGTTCCAGTTTGTCCAGGACGTGTTTCCAGCTTCTCCGGCAGGTGGTTCTGGTACGTCTGAGAGGTGGTTCCGCCATGGCTGGCAGGTGATCCCGGACCGTCCCCCAGGTGGTTCTGGCATAGCCAGCAGTTGATATTGGCCTGTCCGGCAGGTGGTTCCAGCGAGTCGATCAGGTGGCTCCGGCGTTCTTGGCAGGTGGTTCCGGTCTGTCCGGTAGGTGTTTCCGGCGTGTCTGGCACGTCCTTCCGGCACGTCTGAGAGGTGGTTCCAACATGCGCGGCACGTGATTCCGTAGTGTCCGCCAGGTGGTTCTGGCATACCCGGGAGGTGATTTTGGCGTGTCCGGCAGGTGTTTCTGGCGAGTCGAGCAGGTGGCTCCGGCATGCTCGGCAGGTGCTTCCGGCGTCTTCGGCACTTGGTTCTGGTGTTTCTGAGAGCTGGTTCCGGCATGCCCGGCAGGTGATTCCGGAGTGTTCGCCAAGTGTTTCCGGCGTAGCCGGCAGGTGATTTTGCATGTCCAGCGGTCGTTCCGGCGGGTCGAGCCGGTGGTTCCGGTGTGTCCGGCAGGTGGTTCCGGTCTGTCCGGCAGGTGGTTCTGTGGTGTCCGGCACGAGGTTCAGTCTGAGAGGCTGTGCCGGCATGCCCCTCACGTGATTCCGGCTTGTCCCCGAAGTGCTGCTGGTGTAGCGGTCAGGTGATTTTGGCGTGTCCGGCAGGTGGTTCAGGCGAGTTGAGACGGTGGTTGCGACGTGCTCGGCAGGTGCTTCCGGCGTCTCCGGCACGTGTTTCTGGCACATGTGACTGGTGGTTCCGGCATGCCCAAAAGTTGATTCCGGTCTGTCCGGTAGGTGGTTCCGGCGTGCACGGCACGTGGTTCTGGTACGTGTCAGAGGTGGTTGCGTATGCCCAACAGGTGATTCCGGACTGTCCGCGACGTGCTTCTGGCACGTCTGAGAGGTGGTTCCAACATGCCCGGCAGGTCATTTCGGAGAGTCGTCCAAGTGGTTCTGGCGTAGCCGGCAGGTGATTTTTGCGTGATCGGCAGGTGGTTCTGGCCAGTCGAGCAGGTGGTTCCGGCGTGCTCGGCTGGTGCTTCCGGGGTCATTGGCACGGGGTTCTGGCATGTCTGAGAGGTGGTTCCTGCATGCCCGGCAAGTGATTCCGGAGTGTTCGCCAAGTGGTTCTGGCATAGTCGGCAGGTGATTTTGGCATGTCCGGCAGGTGGTTCAGGCGAGTTGAGCAGGTGGTTCCAACGTGCTTGGCAGGTGCTTCCGGCGTCTCCGGCACGTGTTTCTGGCACATCTGACAGGTGGTTCCGGCATGCCCGAAAGGTGATTCCGGTCTGTCCGGTAGGTGGTTCCAGCCTGCACGGCATGTGGTTCTGGTACGTCTCAGAGGTGGTTGCGCATGCCCAACAGGTGATTCCGGACTGTCCGCCACATGGTTCTGGCACGTCTGAGAGGTGGTTCCGGCATGCCCGGCAGGTCATCCCAGAGAGTCCTCCAAGTGGTTCTGGCATAACACGCAGGTGATTTTGGCGTGTCTGGCAGGTTGTTCCGCTGTGCTTGGCTGGTGGTTCAGGCTTGGCCGGCAGGTGGTTCCAGACTGTCCAGGACGTGTTTCCAGCTTCTCCGGCAGGTGGTTCTGGTACGTCTGAGAGGTGGTTCCGCCATGGCTGGCAGGTGATTCCGGACCGTCCCCCAGGTGGTTCTGGCATAGCCAGCAGTTGATATTGGCCTGTCCGGCAGGTGGTTCCAGCGAGTCGAACAGGTGGCTCCGGCGTGCTCGGCAGGTGGTTCCGGTCTGTCCGGTAGGTGATTCCAGCGTGTCCGGCACGTGTTTCCGGCACGTCTGAGAGGTGGTTCCGGCATGCGCGACAGGTGATTTCGGAGTGTCCGCCAGGTGGTTCTGGCGTACCCGGCAGGTGATTTTGGCGTGTCCGGCAGGTGTTTCTGGCGAGTCGAGCAGGTGGCTCCGGCATGCTCGGCAGGTGCTTCCGGCGTCTCCGGCACGTGGTTCTGGTGTGTCTGAGAGCTGGTTCCGGCATGTCCGGCAGATGATTCCGGAGTGTCCGCCAAGTGGTTCTGGCATACCCGGCTGGTGATTTGGGCATGTCAGGTAGGTGGTTCCGGCGAGTCGAGCAGGTGGCTCCGGCGTGCTCGGCAGGTTGTTCAGACGGGTCTGGCAGGTGTTTTCCGTCTGTTCGGGGTGTGGTTCCAGCATCTCATGCACATGGTTCTGGCACGTCTGAGATGTGGTTCCGGCCGGCCCGACAGGTGTTTCCACAGTGTCCGCCAAGTGGTACTGGCGTAGTTGGCAGGTGATTTTGGCATGACCGGCAGGTGGTTCCAGCAAGCCCGGCAGGCGATTCCGAAGTGTTCCCCAACTGGTTGTGGCGTAGCCGGCAGGTGATTTTTGCGTGTCCGGCAGGTGGTTCTGGCGAGTCGAGCAGGTGGTTCCGGCGTGCTTGGCAGGTGCTTCCGGGGTCATTGGCACGTGGTTCTGGCATATCTGAGAGGTGGTTCCGGCATGCCCGGCAGGTGATTCCGGAGTGTTCGCCAAGTGTTTCCGGCATAGCCGGCAGGTGATTTTGCATGTCCAGCGGTCGTTCCGGCGGGTCGAGCCGGTGGTTCCGGCGTGTCCGGCAGGTGGTTCCGGTCTGTCCGACAGGTGGTTCTGTGGTGTCCGGCACGAGGTTCAGTCTGAGAGGCTGTGCCGGCATGCCCCTCACGTGATTCCGGCTTGTCCCCGAAGTGGTGCTGGTGTAGCGGGCAGGTGATTTTGGCGTGTCCGGCAGGTGGTTCAGGCGAGTTGAGCAGGTGGTTGCGACGTGCTCGGCAGGTGCTTCCGGCGTCTCCGGCACGTGTTTCTGGCACATCTGACTGGTGGTTCCGGCATGCCCAAAAGTTGATTCCGGTCTGTCCGGTAGGTGGTTCCGGCGTGCACGGCACGTGGTTCTGGTACGTGTCAGAGGTGGTTGCGTATGCCCAACAGGTGATTCCGGACTGTCCGCCACGTGCTTCTGGCACGTCTGAGAGCTGCTTCCAACATGCCCGGCAGGTCATTTCGGAGAGTCGTCCAAGTGGTTCTGGCGTAGCCCGCAGGTGATTTTGGCGTGTCCGGCAGGTGGTTCCGCCGTGCTCGGCAGGTGGTTCAGGCATGGCCGTCACGTGGTTCCAGTCTGTCCAGGACGTGTTTCCAGCTTCTCCGGCAGGTGGTTCTGGTACGTCTGAGAGGTGGTTCCGCCATGGCTGGCAGGTGATCCCGGACTGTCCCCCAGGTGTTTCTGGCATAGCCAGCAGTTGATATTGGCCTGTCCGGCAGGTGGTTCCAGCGAGTCGAACAGGTGGCTCCGGCGTTCTTGGCAGGTGGTTCCGGTCTGTCCGGTAGGTGTTTCCGGCGTGTCTGGCACGTGCTTCCGGCACGTTTGAGAGGTGGTTCCGACATGCGTGGCCGGTGATTCTGTAGTGTCCGAGAGGTGGTTCTGGCATACCCGGCAGGTGATTTTGGCGTGTCCGGCAGGTGTTTCTGGCGAGTCGAGCAGGTGGCTCCGGCATGCTCGGCAGGTGCTTCCGGCATCTCCGGCACGTGGTTCTGGTGTGTCTGAGAGCTGGTTCCGGCATGTCCGGCAGATGATTGCGGAGTGTCCGCCAAGTGGTTCTGGCATACCCAGCGGGTGATTTTGGCGTGTCAGGGAGGTGGTACCGGTGAGTCGAGCAGGTGGTTCCGGCGTGCTCAGCAGGTGGTTCAGGCGGTTCTGGCAGGTGGTATCCGTCTGTTCGGGGTGTGGTTCCAGCATCTCATGAACACGTTTCTGGCACGTCTGAGATGTGGTTCCAGCCGGCCCGACAGGTGTTTCCGCAGTGTCCGCCAAGCGGTTCTGGCGTAGTTGGCAGGTGATTTTGGCATGACTGGCAGGTGGTTCCAGCAAGCCTGGCAGGTGGTTCCAAAGTGTTCACCAACTGGTTGTGGCGTAGCCGGCAGGTGATTTTTGCGTGATCGGCAGGTGGTTCTGGCGAGTCGAGCAGGTGGTTCCGGCGTGCTCGGCTGGTGCTTCCGGGGTCATTGGCACGGGGTTCTGGCATGTCTGAGAGGTGGTTCCTGCATGCCCGGCAAGTGATTCCGGAGTGTTCGCCAAGTGGTTCTGGCATAGTCGGCAGGTGATTTTGGCATGTCCGGCAGGTGGTTCAGGCGAGTTGAGCAGGTGGTTCCAACGTGCTTGGCAGGTGCTTCCGGCGTCTCCGGCACGTGTTTCTGGCACATCTGACAGGTGGTTCCAGCATGCCCGAAAGGTGATTCCGGTCTGTCCGGTAGGTGGTTCCAGCCTGCACGGCATGTGGTTCTGGTACGTCTCAGAGGTGGTTGCGCATGCCCAACAGGTGATTCCGGACTGTCCGCCACATGGTTCTGGCACGTCTGAGAGGTGGTTCCGGCATGCCCGGCAGGTCATCCCAGAGAGTCCTCCAAGTGGTTCTGGCATAACACGCAGGTGATTTTGGCGTGTCTGGCAAGTTGTTCCGTTGTGCTTGGCAGGTGGTTCAGGCTTGGCCGGCAGGTGGTTCCAGACTGTCCAGGACGTGTTTCCAGCTTCTCCGGCAGGTGGTTCTGGTACGTCTGAGAGGTGGTTCCGCCATGGCTGGCAGGTGATTCCGGACCGTCCCCCAGGTGGTTCTGGCATAGCCAGCAGTTGATATTGGCCTGTCCGGCAGGTGGTTCCAGCGAGTCGAACAGGTGGCTCCGGCGTGCTCGGCAGGTGGTTCCGGTCTGTCCGGTAGGTGATTCCGGCGTGTCCGGCACGTGCTTCCGGCACGTCTGAGAGGTGGTTCCGGCATGCGCGACAGGTGATTTCGGAGTGTCCGCCAGGTGGTTCTGGCGTACCCGGCAGGTGATTTTGGCGTGTCCGGCAGGTGTTTCTGGCGAGTCGAGCAGGTGGCTCCGGCATGCTCGGCAGGTGCTTCCGGCGTCTCCGGCACGTGGTTCTGGTGTGTCTGAGAGCTGGTTCCGGCATGTCCGGCAGATGATTCCGGAGTGTCCGCCAAGTGGTTCTGGCATACCCGGCTGGTGATTTTTGCATGTCAGGTAGGTGGTTCCGGTGAGTTGAGCAGGTGGCTCCGGCGTGCTCGGCAGGTTGTTCAGACGGGTCTGGCAGGTGTTTTCCGTCTGTTCGGGGTGTGGTTCCAGCATCTCATGCACATGGTTCTGGCACGTCTGAGATGTGGTTCCGGCCGGCCGACAGGGGTTTCCACAGTGTCCGCCAAGTGGTACTGGCGTAGTTGGCAGGTGATTTTGGCATGACCGGCAGGTGGTTCCAGCAAGCCCGGCAGGTGATTCCGAAGTGTTCCCCAACTGGTTGTGGCGTAGCCGGCAGGTGATTTTGGCGTGTCCGGCAGGGGGTTCTGGCGAGTCGAGCAGGTGGTTCCGGCGTGCTCGGCAGGTGCTTCCGGGGTCATTGGCACGTGGTTCTGTCATATGTGAGAGGTGGTTCCGGGATGCCCGGCAGGTGATTATGGAGTGTTCGCCAAGTGTTTCCGGCGTAGCCGGCAGGTGCTTTTGCATGTCCAGCGGTCGTTCCGGCGGGTCGAGCCGGTGGTTCCGGCGTGTCTGGCAGGTGGTTCCGGTCTGTCCGGCAGGTGGTTCTGTGGTGTCCGGCACGAGGTTCAGTCTGAGAGGCTGTGCCGGCATGCCCCTCACGTGATTCCGGCTTGTCCCCGAAGTGGTGCTGGTGTAGCGGGCAGGTGATTTTGGCGTGTCCGGCAGGTGGTTCAGGCGAGTTGAGCAGGTGGTTGCGACGTGCTCGGCAGGTGCTTCCGGCGTCTCCGGCACGTGTTTCTGGCACATCTCACTGGTGGTTCCGGCATGCCCAAAAGTGGATTCCGGTCTGTCCGGTAGGTGGTTCCGGCGTGCACGGCACGTGGTTCTGGTCCGTGTCAGAGGTGGTTGCGTATGCCCAACAGGTGATTCCGGACTGTCTGCCACGTGCTTCTGGCACGTCTGAGAGGTGGTTCCAACATGCCCGGCAGGTCATTTCGGAGAGTCGTCCAAGTGGTTCTGGCGTAGCCCGCAGGTGATTTTGGCGTGTCCGGTAAGTGGTTCCGCCGTGCTCGGCAGGTGGTTCAGGCATGGCCGTCACGTGGTTCCAGTCTGTCCAGGACGTGTTTCCAGCTTCTCCGGCAGGTGGTTCTGGTACGTCTGAGAGGTGGTTCCGCCATGGCTGGCAGGTGATCCCGGACTGTCCCCCAGGTGGTTGTGGCATAGCCAGCAGTTGATATTGGCCTGTCCGGCAGGTGGTTCCAGCGAGTCGAACAGGTGGCTCCGGCGTTCTTGGCAGGTGGTTCCGGTCTGTCCGGTAGGTGTTTCCGGCGTGTCTGGCACGTGCTTCCGGCACGTCTGAGAGGCGGTTCCGACATGCGTGGCAGGTGATTCTGGAGTGTCCGCGAGGTGGTTCTGGCATACCCGGCAGGTGATTTTGGCGTGTCCGGCAGGTGTTTCTGGCGAGTCGAGCAGGTGGCTCCGGCATGCTCGGCAGGTGCTTCCGGCGTCTCCGGCACGTGGTTCTGGTGTGTGTGAGAGCTGGTTCCGGCATGTCCGGCAGATGATTGCGGAGTGTCCGCCAAGTGGTTCTGGCATACCCAGCAGGTGATTTTGGCGTGTCAGGGAGGTGGTACCGGTGAGTCGAGCAGGTGGTTCCGGCGTGCTCAGCAGGTGGTTCAGGCGGTTCTGGCAGGTGTTATCCGTCTGTTCGGGGTGTGGTTCCAGCATCTCATGAACACGTTTCTGGCACGTCTGAGATGTGGTTCCAGCCGGCCCGACAGGTGTTTCCGCAGTGTCCGCCAAGCGGTTCTGGCGTAGTTGGCAGGTGATTTTGGCATGACTGGCAGGTGGTTCCAGCAAGCCAGGCAGGTGATTCCAAAGTGTTCACCAACTGGTTGTGGCGTAGCCCTCAGGTGATTTTTGCGTGATCGGCAGGTGGTTCTGGCGAGTCGAGCAGGTGGTTCCGGCGTGCTCGGCTGGTGCTTCCGGGGTCATTGGCACGGGGTTCTGGCATGTCTGAGAGGTGGTTCCTGCATGCCCGGCAAGTGATTCCGGAGTGTTCGCCAAGTGGTTCTGGCATAGTCGGCAGGTGATTTTGGCATGTCCGGCAGGTGGTTCAGGCGAGTTGAGCAGGTGGTTCCAACGTGCTTGGCAGGTGCTTCCGGCGTCTCCGGCACGTGTTTCTGGCACATCTGACTGGTGGTTCCAGCATGCCCGAAAGGTGATTCCGGTCTGTCCGGTAGGTGGTTCCAACCTGCACGGCATGTGGTTCTGGTACGTCTCAGAGGTGGTTGCGCATGCCCAACAGGTGATTTCCGGCACGAGGTTCAGTCTGAGAGGCTGTGCCGGCATGCCCTCACGTGATTCCGGCTTGTCCCCGAAGTGGTGCTGGCGTAGCGAGCAGGTGATTTTGGCGTGTCCGGCAGGTGGTTCAAGCGAGTTGAGCAGGTGGTTCGACGTGCTCGGCAGGTGTTCCGGCGTCTCCGGCACGTGTTTCCGGCACATCTGACAGGTGGTTCCGGCATGCGCAACAGTTGATTCCGGACTGTCCGGCAGGTGGTTCCGGCGTGCAATTTTGGCGTGTCCGGCAGGTGTTTCTGGCGAGTCGAGCAGGTGGCTCCGGCATGCTCGGCAGGTGCTTCCGGACTGTCTCCGGCACGTGGTTCTGGTGTGTCTGAGAGCTGGTTCCGGCATGTCCGGCAGATGATTCCGGAGTGTCCGTCCAAGTGGTTCTGGCATACCCAGCAGGTGATTTTGGCGTGTCAGGCAGGTGGTTCCGGCGAGTCGAGCAGGTGGCTCCGGCGTGCTCGGCAGGTGGTTCAGGCGGGTCTGGCAGGTGGTTTCCGTCTGTTCGGGGTGTGGTTCCAGCATCTCATGCACATGGTTCTGGCACGTCTGAGATGTGGTTCCAGCCGGCCCGACAGGTGTTTCCGCAGTGTCCGCCAAGCGGTTCTGGCGTAGTTGGCAGGTGATTTTGGCATGATTGGCAGGTGGTTCCAGCAAGCCTGGCAGGTGATTCCGAAGTGTTCCCCAACTGGTTGTGGCGTAGCCAGCAGGTGATTTTTGCGTGTCCGGCAGGTGGTTCCAGCGAGTCGAACAGGTGGCTCCGGCGTTCTTGGCAGGTGGTTCCGGTCTGTCCGGTAGGTGTTTCCGGCGTGTCTGGCACGTTCTTCCGGCACGTCTGAGAGGTGGTTCCGACATGCGTGGCAGGTGATTCCGGAGTGTCCGCCAGGTGGTTCTGGCATACCCGGCAGGTGATTTTGGCGTGTCCGGCAGGTGTTTCTGGCGAGTCGAGCAGGTGGCTCCGGGATGCTCGGCAGGTGCTTCCGGCGTCTCCGGCACTTGGTTCTGGTGTGTCTGAGAGCTGGTTCCGGCATGTCCGGCAGATGATTCCGGAGTGTCCGCCAAGTGGTTCTGGCATACCCAGCAGGTGATTTTGGCGTGTCAGGGAGGTGGTACCGGTGAGTCGAGCAGGTCGTTCCGGCGTGCTCAGCAGGTGGTTCAGGCGGTTCTGGCAGGTGGTATCCGTCTGTTCGGGGTGTGGTTCCAGCATCTCATGAACACGTTTCTGGCACGTCTGAGATGTGGTTCCAGACGACCCGACAGGTGTTTCCGCAGTGTCCGCCAAGCGGTTCTGGCGTAGTTGGCAGGTGATTTTGGCATGTCCGGCAGGTGGTTCAGGCGAGTTGAGCAGGTGGTTCCAACGTGCTTGGCAGCTGCTTCCGGCGTCTCCGGCACGTGTTTCTGGCGCATCTGACATGTGGTTACGGCATGCCCAAAAGGTGATTCCGGTCTGTCCGGTAGGTGGTTCCAGCCTGCACGGCATGTGGTTCTGGTACGTCTCAGAGGTGGTTGCGCATGCCCAACAGGTGATTCCGGACTGTCCGCCACATGGTTCTGGCACGTCTGAGCGGTGGTTCCGGCATGCCCGGCAGGTCATCCCAGAGAGTCCTCCAAGTGGTTCTGGCATAACACGCAGGTGATTTTGGCGTGTCTGGCAGGTTGTTCCGTTGTGCTTGGCAGGTGGTTCAGGCTTGGCCGGCAGGTGGTTCCAGACTGTCCAGGACGTGTTTCCAGGTTCTCCGGCAAGTGGTTCTGGTACGTCTGAGAGGTGGTTCCGCCATGGCTGGCAGGTGATTCCGGACCGTCCCCCCGGTGGTTCTGGCATAGCCAGCAGTTGATATTGGCCTGTCCGGCAGGTGGTTCCAGCGAGTCGAACAGGTGGCTCCGGCGTGCTCGGCAGGTGGTTCCGGTCTGTCCGGTAGGTGATTCCGGCGTGTCCGGCACGTGCTTCCGGCACGTCTGAGAGGTGGTTTCGGCATGCGCGGCAGGTGATTTCGGAGTGTCCGCCAGGTGGTTCTGGCGTACCCGGCAGGTGATTTTGGCGTGTCCGGCAGGTGTTTCTGGCGCGTCGAGCAGGTGGCTCCGGCATGCTCGGCAGGTGCTTCCGGCGTCTCCGGGACGTGGTTCTGGTGTGTCTGAGAGCTGGTTCCGGCATGTCCGGCAGATGATTCCGGAGTGTCCGCCAAGTGGTTCTGGCATACCCGGCTGGTGATTTGGGCATGTCAGGTAGGTGGTTCCGGCGAGTCGAGCAGGTGGCTCCGGCGTGCTCGGCAGGTTGTTCAGACGTGTCTGGCAGGGGTTTTCCATCTGTTCGGGGTGTGGTTCCAGCATCTCATGCACATGGTTCTGGCACGTCTGAGATGTGGTTCCGGCCGGCCCGACTGGTGTTTCCACAGTGTCCGCCAAGTGGTACTGGCGTAGTTGGCAGGCGATTTTGGCATGACCGGCAGGTGGTTCCAGCAAGCCCGGCAGGTGATTCCGAAGTGTTCCCCAACTGGTTGTGGCGTAGCCGGCAGGTGATTTTTGCGTGTCCGGCAGGGGGTTCTGGCGAGTCGAGCAGGTGGTTCCGGCGTGCTCGGCAGGTGCTTCCGGGGTCATTGGCACGTGGTTCTGGCATATCTGAGAGGTGGTTCCGGCATGCCCGGCAGGTGATTCCGGAGTGTTCGCCAAGTGTTTCCGGCATAGCCGGCAGGTGATTTTTCATGTCCAGTGGTCGTTCCAGCGGGTCGAGCCAGTGGTTCCGGCGTGTCCGGCAGGTGGTTCCGGTCTGTCCGGCAGGTGGTTCTGTGGTGTCCGGCACGAGGTTCAGTCTGAGAGGCTGTGCCGGCATGCCCCTCACGTGATTCCGGCTTGTCCCCGAAGTGGTGCTGGTGTAGCGGGCAGGTGATTTTGGCGTGTCCGGCAGGTGGTTCAGGCGAGTTGAGCAGGTGGTTGCGACGTGCTCGGCAGGTGCTTCCGGCGTCTCCGGCACATGTTTCTGGCACATCTGACTGGTGGTTCCGGCATGCCCAAAAGTTGATTCCGGTCTGTCCGGTAGGTGGTTCCGGCGTGCACGGCACGTGGTTCTGGTACGTCTCAGAGGTGGTTGCGTATGCCCAACAGGTGATTCCGGACTGTCCGCCACGTGCTTCTGGCACGTCTGAGAGGTGGTTCCAACATGTCCGGCAGGTCATTTCGGAGAGTCGTCCAAGGGGTTCTGGCGTAGCCCGCAGGTGATTTTGGCGTGTCCGGCAGGTGGTTCCGCAATCCTCGGCAGGTGGTTCAGGCATGGCCGTCACGTGGTTCCAGTCTGTCCAGGACGTGTTTCCAGCTTCTCCGGCAGGTGGTTCTGGTACGTCTGAGAGGTGGTTCCGCCATGGCTGGCAGGTGATCCCGGACTGTCCCCCAGGTGGTTCTGGCATAGCCAGCAGTTGATATTGGCCTGTCCGGCAGGTGGTTCCAGCGAGTCGAACAGGTGGCTCCGGCGTTCTTGGCAGGTGGTTCCAGTCTGTCCGGTAGTTGTTTCCGGCGTGTCTGGCACGTGCTTCCGGCACGTCTGAGAGGTGGTTCCGTCATGCGCGGCAGGTGATTCCGGAGTGTCCGCCAGATGGTTCTGGCGTACCCGGCAGGTGATTTCGGCGTGTCCGGCAGGTGGTTCTGGCGAGACGAGCAGGCGGCTCCGGCATGCTCGGCAGGTGCTTCCGGCGTCTCCGGCACTTGGTTCTGGTGTGTCTGAGAGCTGGTTCCGGCATGTCCGGCAGATGATTCCGGAGTGTCAGCCAAGTGGTTCTGGCATACCCAGCAGGTGATTTTGGCGTGTCAGGGAGGTGGTACCGGTGAGTCGAGCAGGTGGTTCCGGCGTGCTCAGCAGGTGGTTCAGGCGGTTCTGGCAGGTGGTATCCGTCTGTTCGGGGTGTGGTTCCAGCATCTCATGAACACGTTTCTGGCACGTCTGAGATGTGGTTCCAGTCGGCCCGACAGGTGTTTCCGCAGTGTCCGCCAAGCGGTTCTGGCGTAGTTGGCAGGTGATTTTGGCATGACTGGCAGGTGGTTCCAGGAAGCCTGGCAGGTGATTCCAAAGTGTTCACCAACTTGTTGTGGCGTAGCCGGCAGGTGATTTTTGCGTGATCGGTAGGTGGTTCTGGCGAGTCGAGCAGGTGGCTCCGGCGTGCTCGGCTGGTGCTTCCGGGGTCATTGGCACGGGGTTCTGGCATGTCTGAGAGGTGGTTCCTGCATGCCTGGCAAGTGATTCCGGAGTGTTCACCAAGTGGTTCTGGCATAGTCGGCAGGTGATTTTGGCATGTCCGGCAGGTGGTTCAGGCGAGTTGAGCACGTGGTTCCAACGTGCTTGGCAGGTGCTTCCGGCGTCTCCGGCACGTGTTTCTGGCACATCTGACAGGTGGTTCCGGCATGCCCGAAAGGTGATTCCGGTCTGTCCGGTTGGTGGTTCCAGCCTGCACGGCATGTGGTTCTGGTACGTCTCAGAAGTGGTTGCGCATGCCCAACAGGTGATTCCGGACTGTCCGCCACATGGTTCTGGCACGTCTGAGAGGTGGTTCCGGCATGCCCGGCAGGTCATCCCAGAGAGTCCTCCAAGTGGTTCTGGCATAACACGCAGGTGATTTTGGCGTGTCTGGCAGGTTGTTCCATTGTGCTTGGCAGATAGTTCAGGCTTGGCCGGCAGGTGGTTCCAGACTGTCCAGGACGTGTTTCCAGCTTCTCCGGCAGGTGGTTCTGGTACGTCTGAGAGGTGGTTCCGCCATGGCTGGCAGGTGATTCCGGAGCGTCCCCCAGGTGGTTCTGGCATAGCCAGCAGTTGATATTAGCCTGTCCGGCAGGTGGTTCCAGCGAGTCGAACAGGTGGCTCCGGCGTGCTCGGCAGGTGGTTCCGGTCTGTCCGGTAGGTGATTCTGGCGTGTCCGGCACGTCCTTCCGGCACGTCTGAGAGGTGGTTCCGGCATGCGCGACAGGTGGTTTCGGAGCGTCCGCCAGGTGGTTCTGGCATACCCGGCAGGTGATTTTGGCGTGTCCGGCAGGTGTTTCTGGCGAGCCGATCAGGTGGCTCCAGCATGCTAGGCAGGTGCTTCCGGCGTCTCCGGCACGTGGTTCTGGTGTGTCTGAGACCTGGTTCCGGCATGTCTGGCAGATGATTCCGGAGTGTCCGCCAAGTGGTTCTGGCATACCCGGCTGGTGATTTGGGCATGTCAGGTAGGTGGTTCCGGCGAGTCGAGCAGGTGGCTCCGGCGTGCTCGGCAGGTTGTTCAGACGGGTCTGGCAGGTGTTTTCCGTCTGTTCGGGGTGTGGTTCCAGCATCTCATGCACATGGTTCTGGCACGTCTGAGATGTGGTTCCGGCCGGCCCGACAGGTGTTTCCACAGTGTCCGCCAAGTGGTACTGGCGTAGTTGGCAGGTGATTTTGGCATGACCGGCAGGTGGTTCCAGCAAGCCCGGCAGGTGATTCCGAAGTGTTCCCCAACTGGTTGTGGCGTAGCCGGCAGGTGATTTTTGCGTGTCCGGCAGGTGGTTCTGGCGAGTCGAGCAGGTGGTTCCCGCGTGCTCGGCAGGTGCTTCTGGGGTCATTGGCACGTGGTTCTGGCATATCTGAGAGGTGGTTCTTTAATGCCCGGCAGTTGATTCCGGAGTGCTCGCCAAGTGTTTCCGGCGTAGCCGGCAGGTGATTTTGCATGTCCAGCGGTCGTTCCGGCGTGTCGAGCCGGTGGTTCCGGCGTGTCCGGCAGGTGGTCCTGGTCTGTCCGGCAGGTGGTTCTGTGGTGTCCGGCACGAGGTTCAGTCTGAGAGGCTGTGCCGGCATGCCCCTCACGTGATTCCGGCTTGTCCCCGAAGTGGTGCTGGTGTAGCGGGCAGGTGATTTTGGCGTGTCCGGCAGGTGGTTCAGGCGAGTTGAGCAGGTGGTTGCGACGTGCTCGGCAGGTGCTTCCGGCGTCTCCGGCACGTGTTTTGGCACATCTGACTGGTGGTTCCGGCATGCCCAAAAGTGGATTCCGGTCTGTCCGGTAGGTGGTTCCGGCGTGCACGGCACGTGGTTCTGGTACGTCTCAGAGGTGGTTGCGTATGCCCAACAGGTGATTCCGGACTGTCCGCCACGTGCTTCTGGCACGTCTGAGAGGTGGTTCCAACATGCCCGGCAGGTCATTTCGGAGAGTCGTCCAAGTGGTTCTGGCGTAGCCCGCAGGTGATTTTGGCATGTCCGGCAGGTGGTTCCGCCGTGCTCGGCAGGTGGTTCAGGCATGGCCGTCACGTGGTTCCAGTCTGTCCAGGACGTGTTTCCAGCTTCTCCGGCAGGTGGTTCTGGTACGTCTGAGAGGTGGTTCCGCCATGGCTGGCAGGTGATCCCGGACTGTCCCCCAGGTGGTTCTGGCATAGCCAGCAGTTGATATTGGCCTGTCCGGCAGGTGGTTCCAGCGAGTCGAACAGGTGGCTCCGGCGTTCTTGGCAGGTGGTTCCGGTCTGTCCGGTAGGTGTTTCCGGCGTGTCTGGCACGTGCTCCCGGCACGTCTGAGAGGTGGTTCCCACATGCGCGGCACGTGATTCCGTAGTGTCCGCCAGGTGGTTCTGGCGTACCCGGCAGGTGATTTTGGCGTGTCCGGCAGGTGTTTCTGGCGAGTCGAGCAGGTGGCTCCGGCATGCTCGGCAGGTGCTTCCGGCGTCTCCGGCACGTGGTTCTGGTGTGTCTGAGAGCTGGTTCCGGCATGTCCGGCAGATGATTCCGGAGTGTCCGCCAAGTGGTTCTGGCATACCCGGCTGATGATTTGGGCATGTCAGGTACGTGGTTCAGGCGAGTCGAGCAGGTGGCTCCGGCGTGCTCGGCAGGTTGTTCAGACGGGTCTGGCAGGTGTTTTCCGTCTGTTCGGGGTGTGGTTCCAGCATCTCATGCACATGGTTCTGGCACGTGTGAGATGTGGTTCCGGCCGGCCCGACAGGTGTTTCCACAGTGTCCGCCAAGTGGTACTGGCGTAGTTGGCAGGTGATTTTGGCATGACCGGCAGGTGGTTCCAGCAAGCCCGGCAGGTGATTCCGAAGTGTTCCCCAACTGGTTGTGGCGTAGCCGGCAGGTGATTTTTGCGTGATCGGCAGGTGGTTCTGGCGAGTCGAGCAGGTGGTTCCGGCGTGCTCAGCTGGTGCTTCCGGGGTCATTGGCACGGGGTTCTGGCATGTCTGAGAGGTGGTTCCTGCATGCCCGGCAAGTGATTCCGGAGTGTTCGCCAAGTGGTTCTGGCATAGTCGGCAGGTGATTTTGGCATGTCCGGCAGGTGGTTCAGGCGAGTTGAGCAGGTGTTCCAACGTGCTTGGCAGGTGCTTCCGGCGTCTCCGGCACGTGTTTCTGGCACATCTGACAGGTGGTTCCGGCATGCCCGAAAGGTGATTCCGGTCTGTCCGGTAGGTGGTTCCAGCCTGCACGGCATGTGGTTCTGGTACGTCTCAGAGGTGGTTGCGCATGCCCAACAGGTGATTCCGGACTGTCCGCCACATGGTTCTGGCACGTCTGAGAGGTGGTTCCGGCATGCCCGGCAGGTCATCCCAGAGAGTCCTCCAAGTGGTTCTGGCATAACACGCAGGTGATTTTGGCGTGTCTGGCAGTTTGTTCCGTTGTGCTTGGCAGGTGGTTCAGGCTTGGCCGGCAGGTGGTTCCAGACTGTCCAGGACGTGTTTCCAGGTTCTCCGGCAAGTGGTTCTGGTACGTCTGAGAGGTGGTTCCGCCATGGCTGGCAGGTGATTCCGGACCGTCCCCCAGGTGGTTCTGGCATAGCCAGCAGTTGATATTGGACTGTCCGGCAGGTGGTTCCAGCGAGTCGAACAGGTGGCTCCGGCGTGCTCGGCAGGTGGTTCCGGTCTGTCCGGTAGGTGATTCCGGCGTGTCCGGCACGTGCTTCCGGCACGTCTGAGAGGTGGTTCCGGCATGCGCGACAGGTGATTTCGGAGTGTCCGCCAGGTGGTTCTGGCGTACCCGGCAGGTGATTTTGGCGTGTCCGGCAGGTGTTTCTGGCGAGTCGAGCAGGTGGCTCCGGCATGCTCGGCAGGTGCTTCCGGCGTCTCCGGCACGTGGTTCTGGTGTGTCTGAGAGCTGGTTCCGGCATGTCCGGCAGATGATTCCGGAGTGTCCACCAAGTGGTTCTGGCATACCCGGCTGATGATTTGGGCATGTCAGGTACGTGGTTCAGGCGAGTCGAGCAGGTGGCTCCGGCGTGCTCGGCAGGTTGTTCAGACGGGTCTGGCAGGTGTTTTCCGTCTGTTTGGGGTGTGGTTCCAGCATCTCATGCACATGGTTCTGGCACGTGTGAGATGTGGTTCCGGCCGGCCCGACAGGTGTTTCCACAGTGTCCGCCAAGTGGTACTGGCGTAGTTGGCAGGTGATTTTGGCATGACCGGCAGGTGGTTCCAGCAAGCCCGGCAGGTGATTCCGAAGTGTTCCCCAACAGGTTGTGGCGTAGCCGGCAGTTGATTTTTGCGTGTCCGGCAGGTGGTTCTGGCGAGTCGAGCAGGTGGTTCCGGCGTGCTCGGCAGGTGCTTCCGGGGTCATTGGCACATGGTTCTGGCATATCTGAGAGGTGGTTCCGGCATGCCCGGCAGGTGATTCCGGAGTGTTCGCCAAGTGTTTCCGGCGTAGCCGGCAGGTGATTTTGCATGTCCAGCGGTCGTTCCAGCGGGTCGAGCCGTTGGTTCCGGCGTGTCTGGCAGGTAGTTCCGGTCTGTCAGGCAGGTAGTTCTGTGGTGTCCGGCTCGAGGTTCAGTCTGAGAGGCTGTGCCGGCATGCCCCTCACGTGATTCCGGCTTGTCCCCGAAGTGGTGCTGGTGTAGCGGGCAGGTGATTTTGGAGTGTCCGGCAGGTGGTTCAGGCGAGTTGAGCAAGTGGTTGCGATGTGCTCGGCCGGTGCTTCCGTCGTCTCCGGCACGTGTTTCTGGCACATCTGACTGGTGGTTCCGGCATGCCCAAAAGTTGATTCCGGGCTGTCCGCTAGGTGGTTCCGGCGTGCACGGCACGTGGTTCTGGTACGTGTCAGAGGTGGTTGCGTATGCCCAACAGGTGATTCCGGACTGTCCGCCACGTGCTTCTGGCACGTCTGAGAGGTGGTTCCAACATGCCCGGCAGGTCATTTCGGAGAGTCGTCCAAGTGGTTCTGGCGTAGCCCGCAGGTGATTTTGGCGTGTCCGGCTGGTGGTTCCGCCGTGCTCGGCAGGTGGTTCAGGCATGGCCGTCACGTGGTTCCAGTCTGTCCAGGACGTGTTTCCAGCTTCTCCGGCAGGTGGTTCTGGTACGTCTGAGAGGTGGTTCCGCCATGGCTGGCAGGTGATCCCGGACCGTCCCCCAGGTGGTTCTGGCATAGCCAGCAGTTGATATTGGCCTGTCCGGCAGGTGGTTCCAGCGAGTCGAACAGGTGGCTCCGGCGTTCTTGGCAGGTGGTTCCGGTCTGTCCGGTAGGTGTTTCCGGCGTGTCTGGCACGTGCTTCCGGCACGTCTGAGAGGTGGTTCCGACATGCGTGGCAGGTGATTCCGGAGTGTCCGCCAGGTGGTTCTGGCATACCCGGCAGGTGATTTTGGCGTGTCCGGCAGGTGTTTCTGGCGAGTCGAGCAGGTGGCTCCGGCATGCTCGGCAGGTGCTTCCGGCGTCTCCGGCACTTGGTTCTGGTGTGTCTGAGAGCTGGTTCCGGCATGTCCGGCAGATGATTCCGGAGTGTTCGCCAAGTGGTTCTGGCATACCCAGCAGGTGATTTTGGCGTGTCAGGGAGGTGGTACCGGTGAGTCGAGCAGGTCGTTCTGGCGTGCTCAGCAGGTGGTTCAGGCGGTTCTGGCAGGTGGTATCCGTCTGTTCGGGGTGTGGTTCCAGCATCTCATGAACACGTTTCTGGCACGTCTGAGATGTGGTTCCAGCCGGCCCGACAGGTGTTTCCGCAGTGTCCGCCAAGCGGTTCTGGCGTAGTTGGCAGGTGATTTTGGCATGTCCGGCAGGTGGTTCAGGCGAGTTGAGCAGGTGGTTCCAACGTGCTTGGCAGCTGCTTCCGGCGTCTCCGGCACGTGTTTCTGGCACATCTGACATGTGGTTACGGCATGCCCAAAAGGTGATTCCGGTCTGTCCGGTAGGTGGTTCCAGCCTGCACGGCATGTGGTTCTGGTACGTCTCAGATGTGGTTGCGCATGCCCAACAGCTGATTCCGGACTGTCCGCCACATGGTTCTGGCACGTCTGAGCGGTGGTTCCGGCATGCCCGGCAGGTCATCCCAGAGAGTCCTCCAAGTGGTTCTGGCATAACACGCAGGTGATTTTGGCGTGTCTGGCAGGTTGTTCCGTTGTGCTTGGCAGGTGGTTCAGGCTTGGCCGGCAGGTGGTTCCAGACTGTCCAGGACGTGTTTCCAGCTTCTCCGGCAGGTGGTTCTGGTACGTCTGAGAGGTGGTTCCGCCATGGCTGGCAGGTGATTCCGGACCGTCCCCCAGGTGGTTCTGGCATAGCCAGCAGTTGATATTGGCCTGTCCGGCAGGTGGTTCCAGAGAGTCGAACAGGTGGCTCCGGCGTGCTCGGCAGGTGGTTCCGGTCTGTCCGGTAGGTGATTCCGGCGTGTCCGGCACGTGCTTCCGGCACGTCTGAGAGGTGGTTTCGGCATGCGCGACAGGTGATTTCGGAGTGTCCGCCAGGTGGTTCTGGCGTACCCGGCAGGTGATTTTGGTGTGTCAGGCAGGTGTTTCTGGCGCGTCGAGCAGGTGGCTCCGGCATGCTCGGCAGGTGCTTCCGGCGTCTCCGGGACGTGGTTCTGGTGTGTCTGAGAGCTGGTTCCGGCATGTCCGGCAGATGATTCCGGAGTGTCCGCCAAGTGGTTCTGGCATACCCGGCTGGTGATTTGGGCATGTCAGGTAGGTGGTTCCGGCGAGTCGAGCAGGTGGCTCCGGCGTGCTCGGCAGGTTGTTCAGACGTGTCTGGCAGGTGTTTTCCGTCTGTTCGGGGTGTGGTTCCAGCATCTCATGCACATGGTTCTGGCACGTCTGAGATGTGGTTCCGGCCGGCCCGACTGGTGTTTCCACAGTGTCCGCCAAGTGGTACTGGCGTAGTTGGCAGGCGATTTTTGCATGACCGGCAGGTGGTTCCAGCAAGCCCGGCAGGTGATTCCGAAGTGTTCCCCAACTGGTTGTGGCGTAGCCGGCAGGTGATTTTTGCGTGTCCGGCAGGTGGTTCTGGCGAGTCGAGCAGGTGGTTCCCGCGTGCTCGGCAGGTGCTTCCGGGGTCATTGGCACGTGGTTCTGGCATATCTGAGAGGTGGTTCTTTAATGCCCGGCAGTTGATTCCGGAGTGTTCGCCAAGTGTTTCCGGCGTAGCCGGCAGGTGATTTTGCATGTCCAGCGGTCGTTCCGGCGTGTCGAGCCGGTGGTTCCGGCGTGTCCGGCAGGTGGTCCTGGTCTGTCCGGCAGGTGGTTCTGTGGTGTCCGGCACGAGGTTCAGTCTGAGAGGCTGTGCCGGCATGCCCCTCACGTGATTCCGGCTTGTCCCCGAAGTGGTGCTGGTGTAGCGGGCAGGTGATTTTGGCGTGTCCGGCAGGTGGTTCAGGCGAGTTGAGCAGGTGGTTGCGACGTGCTCGGCAGGTGCTTCGGCGTCTCCGGCACGTGTTTTGGCACATCTGACTGGTGGTTCCGGCATGCCCAAAAGTGGATTCCGGTCTGTCCGGTAGGTGGTTCCGGCGTGCACGGCACGTGGTTCTGGTACGTGTCAGAGGTGGTAGCTTATGCCCAACAGGTGATTCCGGACTGTCCGCCACGTGCTTCTGGCACGTCTGAGAGGTGGTTCCAACATGCCCGGCAGGTCATTTCGGAGAGTCGTCCAAGTGGTTCTGGCGTAGCCCGCAGGTGATTTTGGCATGTCCGGCAGGTGGTTCCGCCGTGCTCGGCAGGTGGTTCAGGCATGGCCGTCACGTGGTTCCAGTCTGTCCAGGACGTGTTTCCAGCTTCTCCGGCAGGTGGTTCTGGTACGTCTGAGAGGTGGTTCCGCCATGGCTGGCAGGTGATCCCGGACTGGCCCCCAGGTGGTTCTGGCATAGCCAGCAGTTGATATTGGCCTGTCCGGCAGGTGGTTCCAGCGAGTCGAACAGGTGGCTCCGGCGTTCTTGGCAGGTGGTTCCGGTCTGTCCGGTAGGTGCTTCTGGCGTGTCTGGCACGTGCTCCCGGCACGTCTGAGAGGTGGTTCCGGCATGCGCGGCAGGTGATTCCGTAGTGTCCGCCAGGTGGTTCTCTCATACCCGGCAGGTGATTTTGGCATGTCCGGCAGGTGTTTCTGGCGAGTCGAGCAGGTGGCTCCGGCATGCTCGGCAGGTGCTTCCGGCGTCTCCGGCACGTGGTTCTGGTGTGTCTGAGAGCTGGTTCCGGCATGTCCGGCAGATGATTCCGGAGTGTCCGCCAAGTGGTTCTGGCATACCCGGCTGATGATTTGGGCATGTCAGGTACGTGGTTCAGGCGAGTCGAGCAGGTGGCTCCGGCGTGCTCGGCAGGTTGTTCAGACGGGTCTGGCAGGTGTTTTCCGTCTGTTCGGGGTGTGGTTCCAGCATCTCATGCACATGGTTCTGGCACGTCTGAGATGTGGTTCCGGCCGGCCCGACAGGTGTTTCCACAATGTCCGCCAAGTGGTACTGGCGTAGTTGGCAGGTGATTTTGGCATGACCGGCAGGTGGTTCCAGCAAGCCCGGCAGGTGATTCCGAAGTGTTCCCCAACTGGTTGTGGCGTAGCCGGCAGGTGATTTTTGCGTGTCCGGCAGGTGGTTCTGGCGAGTCGAGCAGGTGGTTCCGGCGTGCTCGGCAGGTGCTTCCGGGGTCATTGGCACGTGGTTCTGGCATATCTGAGAGGTGGTTCCGGCATGCCCGGCAGGTGATTCCGGAGTGTTCGCCAAGTGTTTCCGGCGTAGCCGGCAGGTGATTTTGCATGTCCAGCGGTCGTTCCGGCGGGTCGAGCCGGTGGTTCCGGCGTGTCCGGCAGGTGGTTCCAGTCTGTCCGGCAGGTGGTTCTGTGGTGTCCGGCACGAGGTTCAGTCTGAGAGGCTGTGCCGGCATGCCCCTCACGTGATTCCGGCTTGTCCCCGAAGTGCTGCTGGTGTAGCGGGCAGGTGATTTTGGCGTGTCCGGCAGGTGGTTCGGGCGAGTTGAGCAGGTGGTTGCGACGTGCTCGGCAGGTGCTTCCGGCGTCTCCGGCACGTGTTTCTGGCACATCTGACTGGGGGTTCCGGCATGCCCAAAAGTTGATTCCGGTCTGTCCGGTAGGTGCTTCCGGCGTCTCTGGCACGTGGTTCTGGTGTGTCTGAGAGCTGGTTCCGGCATGTCCAGCAGATGATTCCGGAGTGTCCGCCAAGTGGTTCTGGCATACCCAGCAGGTGATTTTGGCGTGTCAGGGAGGTGGTACCGGTGAGTCGAGCAGGTGGTTCGGGCGTGCTCTGCAGGTGGTTCAGGCGGTTCTGGCAGGTGGTATCCGTCTGTTCGGGGTGTGGTTCCAGCATCTCATGAACACGTTTCTGGCACGTCTGAGATGTGGTTCCAGCCGGCCCGACAGGTGTTTCCGCAGTGTCCGCCAAGCGGTTCTGGCGTAGTTGGCAGGTGATTTTGGCATGACTGGCAGGTGGTTCCAGCAAGCCTGGCAGGTGATTCCAAAGTGTTCCCCAACTGGTTGTGGCGTAGCCGGCAGGTGAATTTTGCGTGATCGGCAGGTGGTTCTGGCGAGTCGAGCAGGTGGTTCCGGCGTGCTCGGCTGGTGCTTCCGGGGTCATTGGCACGGGGTTCTGGCATGTCTGAGAGGTGGTTCCTGCATGCCCGGCAAGTGATTCCGGAGTGTTCGCCAAGTGGTTCTGGCATAGTCGGCAGGTGATTTTGGCATGTCCGGCAGGTGGTTCAGGCGAGTTGAGCAGGTGGTTCCAACGTGCTTGGCAAGTGCTTCCGGCGTCTCCGGCACGTGTTTCTGGCACATCTGACAGTTGGTTCCGGCATGCCCAAAAGGTGATTCCGGTCTGTCCGTTAGGTGGTTCCAGCCTGCACGGCATGTGGTTCTGGTACGTCTCAGAGGTGGTTGCGCATGCCCAACAGGTGATTCCGGACTGTCCGCCACATGGTTCTGGCACGTCTGAGAGGTGGTTCCGGCATGCCCGGCAGGTCATCCCAGAGAGTCCTCCAAGTGGTTCTGGCATAACACGCAGGTGATTTTGGTGTGTCTGGCAGGTTGTTCCCTTGTGCTTGGCAGATAATTCAGGCTTGGCCGGCAGGTGGTTCCAGACTGTCCAGGACGTGTTTCCAGCTTCTCCGGCAGGTGGTTCTGGTACGTCTGAGAGGTGGTTCCGCCATGGCTGGCAGGTGATTCCGGAGCGTCCCCCTGGTGGTTCTGGCATAGCCAGCAGTTGATATTAGCCTGTCCGGCAGGTGGTTCCAGCGAGTCGAACAGGTGGCTCCGGCGTGCTCGGCAGGTGGTTCCGGTCTGTCCGGTAGGTGATTCTGGCGTGTCCGGCACGTGCTTCCGGCACGTCTGAGAGGTGGTTCCGGCATGCGCGACAGGTGGTTTCAGAGCGTCCGCCAGGTGGTTCTGGCATACCCGGCAGGTGATTTTGGCGTGTCCGGCAGGTGTTTCTGGCGAGCCGATCAGGTGGCTCCGCCATGCTCGGCAGGTGCTTCCGGCGTCTCCGGCACGTGGTTCTGGTGTGTCTGAGACCTGGTTCCGGCATGTCTGGCAGATGATTCCGGAGTGTCCGCCAAGTGGTTCTGGCATACCCGGCTGGTGATTTTGGCATGTCAGGTAGGTGGTTCCGGCGAGTCGAGCAGGTGGCTCCGGCGTGCTCGGCAGGTTGTTCAGACGGGTCTGGCAGGTGTTTTCCGTCTGTTCGGGGTGTGGTTCCAGCAGCTCATGCACATGGTTCTGGCACGTCTGAGATGTGGTTCCGGCTGGCCCGACAGGTGTTTCCACAGTGTCCGCCAAGTGGTACTGGCGTAGTTGGCAGGTGATTTTGGCATGACCAGCAGGTGGTTCCAGCAAGCCCAGCAGGTGATTCCGAAGTGTTCCCCAACTGGTTGTGGCGTAGCCGGCAGGTGATTTTTGCGTGTCCGGCAGGTGGTTCTGGCGAGTCGAGCAGGTGGTTCCGGCGTGCTCGGCAGGTGCTTCCGGGGTCATTGGCACGTGGATCTGGCATATCTGAGAGCTGGTTCCGGCATGCCCGGCAGGTGATTCCGGAGTGTTCGCCAAGTGATTCCGGCGTAGCCGGCAGGTGATTTTGCATGTCCAGCGGTCGTTCCGGCGGGTCGAGCCGGTGGTTCTGGCGTGTCCGGCAGGTGGTTGCGGTCTGTCCGGCAGGTGGTTCTGTGGTGTCCGGCACGAGGTTCAGTCTGAGAGGCTGTGCCGGCATGCCCCTCACGTGATTCCGGCTTGTCCCCGAAGTGGTGCTGGTGTAGCGGGCAGGTGATTTTGGCGTGTCCGGCAGGTGGTTCAGGCGAGTTGAGCAGGTGGTTGCGACGTGCTCGGCAGGTGCTTCGGCGTCTCCGGCACGTGTTTTGGCACATCTGACTGGTGGTTCCGGCATGCCCAAAAGTGGATTCCGGTCTGTCCGGTAGGTGGTTCCGGCGTGCACGGCACGTGGTTCTGGTACGTGTCAGAGGTGGTAGCTTATGCCCAACAGGTGATTCCGGACTGTCCGCCACGTGCTTCTGGCACGTCTGAGAGGTGGTTCCAACATGCCCGGCAGGTCATTTCGGAGAGTCGTCCAAGTGGTTCTGGCGTAGCCCGCAGGTGATTTTGGCATGTCCGGCAGGTGGTTCCGCCGTGCTCGGCAGGTGGTTCAGGCATGGCCGTCACGTGGTTCCAGTCTGTCCAGGACGTGTTTCCAGCTTCTCCGGCAGGTGGTTCTGGTACGTCTGAGAGGTGGTTCCGCCATGGCTGGCAGGTGATCCCGGACTGGCCCCCAGGTGGTTCTGGCATAGCCAGCAGTTGATATTGGCCTGTCCGGCAGGTGGTTCCAGCGAGTCGAACAGGTGGCTCCGGCGTTCTTGGCAGGTGGTTCCGGTCTGTCCGGTAGGTGCTTCTGGCGTGTCTGGCACGTGCTCCCGGCACGTCTGAGAGGTGGTTCCGGCATGCGCGGCAGGTGATTCCGTAGTGTCCGCCAGGTGGTTCTGGCATACCCGGCAGGTGATTTTGGCATGTCCGGCAGGTGTTTCTGGCGAGTCGAGCAGGTGGCTCCGGCATGCTCGGCAGGTGCTTCCGGCGTCTCCGGCACGTGGTTCTGGTGTGTCTGAGAGCTGGTTCCGGCATGTCCGGCAGATGATTCCGGAGTGTCCGCCAAGTGGTTCTGGCATACCCGGCTGATGATTTGGGCATGTCAGGTACGTGGTTCAGGCGAGTCGAGCAGGTGGCTCCGGCGTGCTCGGCAGGTTGTTCAGACGGGTCTGGCAGGTGTTTTCCGTCTGTTCGGGGTGTGGTTCCAGCATCTCATGCACATGGTTCTGGCACGTCTGAGATGTGGTTCCGGCCGGCCCGACAGGTGTTTCCACAATGTCCGCCAAGTGGTACTGGCGTAGTTGGCAGGTGATTTTGGCATGACCGGCAGGTGGTTCCAGCAAGCCCGGCAGGTGATTCCGAAGTGTTCCCCAACTGGTTGTGGCGTAGCCGGCAGGTGATTTTTGCGTGTCCGGCAGGTGGTTCTGGCGAGTCGAGCAGGTGGTTCCGGCGTGCTCGGCAGGTGCTTCCGGGGTCATTGGCACGTGGTTCTGGCATATCTGAGAGGTGGTTCCGGCATGCCCGGCAGGTGATTCCGGAGTGTTCGCCAAGTGTTTCCGGCGTAGCCGGCAGGTGATTTTGCATGTCCAGCGGTCGTTCCGGCGGGTCGAGCCGGTGGTTCCGGCGTGTCCGGCAGGTGGTTCCAGTCTGTCCGGCAGGTGGTTCTGTGGTGTCCGGCACGAGGTTCAGTCTGAGAGGCTGTGCCGGCATGCCCCTCACGTGATTCCGGCTTGTCCCCGAAGTGCTGCTGGTGTAGCGGGCAGGTGATTTTGGCGTGTCCGGCAGGTGGTTCGGGCGAGTTGAGCAGGTGGTTGCGACGTGCTCGGCAGGTGCTTCCGGCGTCTCCGGCACGTGTTTCTGGCACATCTGACTGGGGGTTCCGGCATGCCCAAAAGTTGATTCCGGTCTGTCCGGTAGGTGCTTCCGGCGTCTCTGGCACGTGGTTCTGGTGTGTCTGAGAGCTGGTTCCGGCATGTCCAGCAGATGATTCCGGAGTGTCCGCCAAGTGGTTCTGGCATACCCAGCAGGTGATTTTGGCGTGTCAGGGAGGTGGTACCGGTGAGTCGAGCAGGTGGTTCGGGCGTGCTCTGCAGGTGGTTCAGGCGGTTCTGGCAGGTGGTATCCGTCTGTTCGGGGTGTGGTTCCAGCATCTCATGAACACGTTTCTGGCACGTCTGAGATGTGGTTCCAGCCGGCCCGACAGGTGTTTCCGCAGTGTCCGCCAAGCGGTTCTGGCGTAGTTGGCAGGTGATTTTGGCATGACTGGCAGGTGGTTCCAGCAAGCCTGGCAGGTGATTCCAAAGTGTTCCCCAACTGGTTGTGGCGTAGCCGGCAGGTGAATTTTGCGTGATCGGCAGGTGGTTCTGGCGAGTCGAGCAGGTGGTTCCGGCGTGCTCGGCTGGTGCTTCCGGGGTCATTGGCACGGGGTTCTGGCATGTCTGAGAGGTGGTTCCTGCATGCCCGGCAAGTGATTCCGGAGTGTTCGCCAAGTGGTTCTGGCATAGTCGGCAGGTGATTTTGGCATGTCCGGCAGGTGGTTCAGGCGAGTTGAGCAGGTGGTTCCAACGTGCTTGGCAAGTGCTTCCGGCGTCTCCGGCACGTGTTTCTGGCACATCTGACAGTTGGTTCCGGCATGCCCAAAAGGTGATTCCGGTCTGTCCGTTAGGTGGTTCCAGCCTGCACGGCATGTGGTTCTGGTACGTCTCAGAGGTGGTTGCGCATGCCCAACAGGTGATTCCGGACTGTCCGCCACATGGTTCTGGCACGTCTGAGAGGTGGTTCCGGCATGCCCGGCAGGTCATCCCAGAGAGTCCTCCAAGTGGTTCTGGCATAACACGCAGGTGATTTTGGTGTGTCTGGCAGGTTGTTCCCTTGTGCTTGGCAGATAATTCAGGCTTGGCCGGCAGGTGGTTCCAGACTGTCCAGGACGTGTTTCCAGCTTCTCCGGCAGGTGGTTCTGGTACGTCTGAGAGGTGGTTCCGCCATGGCTGGCAGGTGATTCCGGAGCGTCCCCCTGGTGGTTCTGGCATAGCCAGCAGTTGATATTAGCCTGTCCGGCAGGTGGTTCCAGCGAGTCGAACAGGTGGCTCCGGCGTGCTCGGCAGGTGGTTCCGGTCTGTCCGGTAGGTGATTCTGGCGTGTCCGGCACGTGCTTCCGGCACGTCTGAGAGGTGGTTCCGGCATGCGCGACAGGTGATTTCAGAGCGTCCGCCAGGTGGTTCTGGCATACCCGGCAGGTGATTTTGGCGTGTCCGGCAGGTGTTTCTGGCGAGTCGATCAGGTGGCTCCGCCATGCTCGGCAGGTGCTTCCGGCGTCTCCGGCACGTGGTTCTGGTGTGTCTGAGACCTGGTTCCGGCATGTCTGGCAGATGATTCCGGAGTGTCCGCCAAGTGGTTCTGGCATACCCGGCTGGTGATTTTGGCATGTCAGGTAGGTGGTTCCGGCGAGTCGAGCAGGTGGCTCCGGCGTGCTCGGCAGGTTGTTCAGACGGGTCTGGCAGGTGTTTTCCGTCTGTTCGGGGTGTGGTTCCAGCAGCTCATGCACATGGTTCTGGCACGTCTGAGATGTGGTTCCGGCTGGCCCGACAGGTGTTTCCACAGTGTCCGCCAAGTGGTACTGGCGTAGTTGGCAGGTGATTTTGGCATGACCAGCAGGTGGTTCCAGCAAGCCCAGCAGGTGATTCCGAAGTGTTCCCCAACTGGTTGTGGCGTAGCCGGCAGGTGATTTTTGCGTGTCCGGCAGGTGGTTCTGGCGAGTCGAGCAGGTGGTTCCGGCGTGCTCGGCAGGTGCTTCCGGGGTCATTGGCACGTGGATCTGGCATATCTGAGAGCTGGTTCCGGCATGCCCGGCAGGTGATTCCGGAGTGTTCGCCAAGTGATTCCGGCGTAGCCGGCAGGTGATTTTGCATGTCCAGCGGTCGTTCCGGCGGGTCGAGCCGGTGGTTCTGGCGTGTCCGGCAGGTGGTTGCGGTCTGTCCGGCAGGTGGTTCTGTGGTGTCCGGCACGAGGTTCAGTCTGAGAGGCTGTGCCGGCATGCCCCTCACGTGATTCCGGCTTGTCCCTGAAGTGGTGCTGGTGTAGCGGGCAGGTGATTTTGGCGTGTCCGGCAGGTGGTTCAGGCGAGTTGAGCAGGTGGTTGCGACGTGCTCGGCAGGTGCTTCCGGCCTCTCCGGCACGTGTTTCTGGCACATCTGACTGGTGGTTCCGGCATGCCCAAAAGTTGATTGCGGTCTGTCCGGTAGGTGGTTCCGGCGTGCACGGCACGTGGTTCTGGTACGTCTCAGAGGTGGTTGCGTATGCCCAACAGGTGATTCCGGACTGTCCGCCACGTGCTTCTGGCACGTCTGAAGAGGTGGTTCCAACATGCCCGGCAGGTCATTTCGGAGAGTCGTCCAAGTGGTTCTGGCGTAGCCCGCAGGTGATTTTGGCGTGTCCGGCAGGTGGTTCCGCCGTGCTCGGCAGGTGGTTCAGGCATGGCCGTCACGTGGTTCCAGTCTGTCCAGGACGTGTTTCCAGCTTCTCCGGCAGGTGGTTCTGGTACGTCTGAGAGGTGGTTCCGCCATGGCTGGCAGGTGATCCCGGACTGTCCCCCAGGTGGTTCTGGCATAGCCAGCAGTTGATATTGGCCTGTCCGGCAGGTGGTTCCAGCGAGTCGAACAGGTGGCTCCGGCGTTCTCGGCAGGTGGTTCCGGTCTGTCCGGTAGGTGTTTCCGGCGTTTCCGGCACGTGCTTCTGGCACGTCTGAGAGGTGGTTCCGTCATGCGCGGCAGGTGATTCCGGAGTGTCTGCCAGATGGTTCTGGCGTACCCGGCAGGTGATTTTGGCGTGTCCGGCAGGTGGTTCCGCCGTGCTCGGCAGGTGGTTCAGGCATGGCCGTCACGTGGTTCCAGTCTGTCCAGGACGTGTTTCCAGCTTCTCCGGCAGGTGGTTCTGGTACGTCTGAGAGGTGGTTCCTGCATGCCCGGCAAGTGATTCCGGAGTTTTCGCCAAGTGGTTCTGGCATACCCAGCAGGTGATTTCGGCGTGTCAGGGAGGTGGTACCGGTGAGTCGAGCAGGTGGTTCCGGCGTGCTCAGCAGGTTGTTCAGGTGGTTCTGGCAGGTGGTATCCGTCTATTCGGGGTGTGGTTCCAGCATCTCATGAACACGTTTCTGGCACGTCTGAGATGTGGTTCCAGCAGGCCCGACAGGTGTTTCCGCAGTGTCCGCCAAGCGGTTCTGGCGTAGTTGGCAGGTGATTTTGGCATGACTGGCAGGTGGTTCCAGCAAGCCTGGCAGGTGATTCCAAAGTGTTCACCAACTGGTTGTGGCGTAGACGGCAGGTGGTTTTTGCGTGATCGGTAGGTGGTTCTGGCGAGTCGAGCAGGTGGTTCCGGCGTGCTCGGCTGGTGCTTCCGGGGTCATTGGCACGGGGTTCTGGCATGTCTGAGAGGTGGTTCCTGCATGCCCGGCAAGTGATTCCGGAGTTTTCGCCAAGTGGTTCTGGCATAGTCGGCAGGTGATTTTGGCATGTCCGGCAGGTGGTTCAGGCGAGTTGAGCAGGTGGTTCCAACGTTCTTGGCAGGTGCTTCCGGCGTCTCCGGCACGTGTTTCTGGCACATCTGACAGGTGGTTCCGGCATGCCCGAAAGGTGATTCCGGTCTGTCCGGTAGGTGGTTCCAGCCTGCACGGCATGTGGTTCTGGTACGTCTCAGAGGTGGTTGCGCATGCCCAACAGGTGATTCCGGACTGTCCGCCACATGGTTCTGGCACGTCTGAGAGGTGGTTCCGGCATGCCCGGCAGGTCATCCCAGAGAGTCCTCCAAGTGGTTCTGGCATAACACGCAGGTGATTTTGGCGTGTCTGGCAGGTTGTTCCGTTGTGCTTGGCAGGTGGTTCAGGCTTGGCCGGCAGGTGGTTCCGGACTGTCCAGGACGTGTTTCCAGCTTCTCCGGCAGGTGGTTCTGGTACGTCTGAGAGGTGGTTCCGCCATGGCTGGCTGGTGATTCCGGACTGTCCCCGAGGTGGTTCTGGCATAGCCAGCAGTTGATATTGGCCTGTCCGGCAGGTGGTTCCAGCGAGTCGAACAGGTGGCATCGGCGTGCTCGGCAGGTGGTTCCGGTCTTTCTGGTAGGTGAATCCGGCGTGTCCGGCACGTGTTTCTGGCACATCTGACAGGTGGTTCCGGCATGCCCGAAAGGTGATTCCGGTCTGTCTGGTAGGTGGTTCCGGCGTGCATGGCACGTGGTTCTGATACGTGTCAGAGGTGGTTGCGTATGCCCAACAGGTGATTCCGGACTGTCCGCCACGTGCTACTGGCACGTCTGAGAGGTGGTTCCGGCATGCGCGACAGGTGGTTTCGGAGTGTCCGCCAGGTGGTCCTGGCGTACCCGGCAGGTGATTTTGGCGTGTCCGGCAGGTGTTTCTGGCGAGTCGAGCAGGTGGCTCCGGCATGCTCGGCAGGTGCTTCCGGCGTCTCCGGCACGTGGTTCTGGTGTGTCTGAGAGCTGGTTCCGGCATGTCCGGCAGATGATTCCGGAGTGTCCGCCAAGTGGTTCTGGCATACCCGGCTGGTGATTTGGGCATGTCAGGTAGGTGGTTCTGGTGAGTCGAGCAGGTGGCTCCGGCATGCTCAGCATGTGGTTCAGGCGGTTCTGGCAGGTGGTATCCGTCTGTTCGGGGTGTGGTTCCAGCATCTCATGCACATGGTTCTGGCACGTCTGAGATGTGGTTCCGGTCGGCCCGACAGGTGTTTCCACAGTGTCCGCCAAGTGGTACTGGCGTAGTTGGCATGTGATTTTGGCATGACCGGCAGGTGGTTCCAGCAAGCCCGGCAGGTGATTCCGAAGTGTTCCCCAACTGGTTGTGGCGTAGCCGGCAGGTGATTTTTGCGTGTCCGGCAGGTGGTTCTGGCGAGTCGAGCAGGTGGTTCCGGCGTGCTCGGCAGGTGCTTCCGGGGTCATTGGCACGTGGTTCTGGCATATCTGAGAGGTGGTTCGGCATGCCCAGCAGGTGATTCCAGAGTGTTCGCCAAGTGTTTCCGGCGTAGCCGGCAGGTGATTTTGCATGTCCAGCGGTCGTTCCGGCGGGTCGAGCCGGTGGTTCCGGCGTGTCCGGCAGGTGGTTCCGGTCTGTCCGGCAGGTGGTTCTGTGGTGTCTGGCACGAGGTTCAGTCTGAGAGGCTGTGCCGGCATGCCCCTCACGTGATTCCGGCTTGTCCCCGAAGTGGTGCTGGTGTAGCGGGCAGGTGATTTTGGCGTGTCCGGCAGGTGGTTCAGACGAGTTGAGCAGGTGGTTGCGACGTGCTCGGCAGGTGCTTCCGGCGTCTCCGGCACGTGTTTCCGGCACATCTGACTGGTGGTTCCGGCATGCCCAAAAGTTGATTCCGGTCTGTCCGGTAGGTGGTTCCGGCGTGCACGGCACGTGGTTCTGGAACGTCTCAGAGGTGGTTGCGTATGCGCAACAGGTGATTCCGGACTGTCCGCCACGTGATTCTGGCACGTCTGAGAGGTTGTTCCAACATGCCCGGCAGGTCATTTCGGAGAGTCGACCAAGTGGTTCTGGCGTAGCCCGCAGGTGATTTTGGCATGTCCGGCAGGTGGTTCAGGCGAGTTGAGCAGGTGCTTCCAACGTGCTTGGCAGGTGCTTCCGGTGTCTCCGGCACGTGTTTCTGGCACATCTGACAGGTGGTTCCGGCATGCCCGAAAGGTGATTCCGGTCTGTCCGGTAGGTGGTTCCGGTGTGCACGGCACGTGGTTCTGGTACTTGTCAGAGGTGGTTGCGTATGCCCAACAGGTGATTCTGGACTGTCCGCCACGTGCTACTGGCACGTCTGAGACGTGGTTCCGGCATGCGCGACAGGTGGTTTCGGAGTGTCCGCCAGGTGGTTCTGGCGTACCCGGCAGGTGATTTTGGCGTGTCCAGCAGGTGTTTCTGGCGAGTCGAGCAGGTGGCTCCGGCATGATCGGCAGGTGCTTCCGGCGTCTCCGGCACGTGGTTCTGGTGTGTCTGAGAGCTGGTTCCGGCATGTCCGGCAGATGATTCCGGAGTGTCCGCCAAGTGGTTCTGGCATACCCGGCTGGTGATTTGGGCATGTCAGGTAGGTGGTTCTGGTGAGTCGAGCAGGTGGCTCCGGCATGCTCAGCATGTGGTTCAGGCGGTTCTGGCAGGTGGTATCCGTCTGTTCGGGGTGTGGTTCCAGCATCTCATGCACATGGTTCTGGCACGTCTGAGATGTGGTTCCGGTCGGCCCGACAGGTGTTTCCACAGTGTCCGCCAAGTGGTACTGGCGTAGTTGGCATGTGATTTTGGCATGACCGGCAGGTGGTTCCAGCAAGCCCGGCAGGTGATTCCGGAGTGTTTGCCAAGTGTTTCCAGCGTAGCCGGCAGGTGATTTTGCATGTCCAGCGGTCGTTCCGGCGGGTCGAGCCGGTGGTTCCGGCGTGTCCGGCAGGTGGTTCCGGTCTGTCCGGCAGGTGGTTCTGTGGTGTCCGGCACGAGGTTCAGTCTGAGAGGCTGTGCCGGCATGCCCCTCACGTGATTCCGGCTTGTCCCCGAAGTGGTGCTGGTGTAGCGGGCAGGTGATTTTGGCGTGTCCGGCAGGTGGTTCAGGCGAGTTGAGCAGGTGGTTGCGACGTGCTCGGCAGGTGCTTCCGGCGTCTCCGGCACGTGTTTCTGGCACATCTGACTGGTGGTTCCGGCATGCCCAAAAGTTGATTCCGGTCTGTCCGGTAGGTGGTTCCGGTGTGCACGGCACGTGGTTCTGGTACGTGTCAGAGGTGGTTGCGTATGCCCAACAGGTGATTCCGGACTGTCCGCGACGTGCTTCTGGCACGTCTGAGAGGTGGTTCCAACATGCCCGGCAGGTCATTTCGGAGAGTCGTCCAAGTGGTTCTGGCGTAGCCCGCAGGGGATTTTTGCGTGTCCGGCAGGTGGTTCCGCCGTGTTCGGCAGGTGGTTCAGGCATGGCCGTCACGTGGTTCCAGTCTGTCCAGGACGTGTTTCCAGCTTCTCCGGCAGGAGGTTCTGGTACGTCTGAGAGGTGGTTCCGCCATGGCTGGCAGGTGATCCCGGACTGTCCCCCAAGTGGTTCTGGCATAGCCAGCAGTTGATATTGGCCTGTCCGGCAGGTGGTTCCAGCGAGTCGAACAGGTGGCTCCGGCGTTCTTGGCAGGTGGTTCCGGTCTGTCCGGTAGGTGTTTCCGGCGTGTCTGGCACGTGCTTCCGGCACGTCTGAGAGGTGGTTCCGGCATGCGCGGCAGGTGATTCCGTAGTGTCCCCCAGGTGGTTCTGGCGTACCCGGCAGGTGATTTTGGCGTGTCCGGCAGGTGTTTCTGGCGAGTCGAGCAGCTGGCTCCGGCATGCTCGGCAGGTGCTTCCGGCGTCTCCGGCACTTGGTTCTGGTGTGTCTGAGAGCTGGTTCCGGCATGTCCGGCAGATGATTCCGGAGTGTCCGCCAAGTGGTTCTGGCATACCCAGCAGGTGATTTTGGCGTGTCAGGGAGGTGGTACCGGTGAGTCGAGCAGGTGGTTCCGGCGTGCTCTGCAGGTGGTTCAGGCGGTTCTGGCAGGTGGTATCCGTCTGTTCGGGGTGTGGTTCCAGCATCTCATGAACACGTTTCTGGCACGTCTGAGATGTGGTTCCAGCCGGCCCGACAGGTGTTTCCGCAGTGTCCGCCAAGCGGTTCTGGCGTAGCCCGCAGGTGATTTTGGCATGACTGGCAGGTGGTTCCAGCAAGCCTGGCAGGTGATTCCAAAGTGTTCAGCAACTGGTTGTGGCGTAGCCGGCAGGTGAATTTTGCGTGATCGGCAGGTGGTTCTGGCGAGTCGAGCAGGTGGTTCCGGCGTGCTCGGCTGGTGCTTCCGGGGTCATTGGCACGGGGTTCTGGCATGTCTGAGAGGTGGTTCCTGCATGCCCGGCAAGTGATTCCGGAGTGTTCGCCAAGTGGTTCTGGCATAGTCGGTAGGTGATTTTGGCATGTCCGGCAGGTGGTTCAGGCGAGTTGAGCAGGTGGTTCCAACGTGCTTGGCAGGTGCTTCCGGCGTCTCCGGCACGTGTTTCTGGCACATCTGACAGGTGGTT
Source organism: Equus przewalskii (assembly GCF_037783145.1). Lineage (NCBI taxonomy): Eukaryota > Metazoa > Chordata > Mammalia > Perissodactyla > Equidae > Equus > Equus przewalskii. The sequence continues at coordinate 41,881 of NW_027228165.1, forward strand.
CCGGCATGACCGAAAGGTGATTCCGATCTGTCCGGTAGGTGGTTCCAGCCTGCACGGCATGTGGTTCTGGTACGTCTCAGAGGTGGTTGCGCATGCCCAACAGGTGATTCCGGACTGTCCGCCACATGGTTCTGGCACGTCTGAGAGGTGGTTCCGGCATGCCCGGCAGGTCATCGCAGAGAGTCCTCCAAGTGGTTCTGGCATAGCACGCAGGTGATTTTGGCGTGTCTGGCAGGTTGTTCCGTTGTGCTTGGCAGGTGGTTCAGGCTTGGTCGGCAGGTGGTTCCAGACTGTCCAGGACGTGTTTCCAGCTTCTCCGGCAGGTGGTTCTGGTACGTCTGAGAGGTGGTTCCGCCATGGCTGGCAGGTGATTCCGGACCGTCCCCCAGGTGGTTCTGGCATAGCCAGCAGTTGATATTGGCCTGTCCGGCAGGTGGTTCCAGCGAGTCGAACAGGTGGCTCCGGCGTGCTCGGCAGGTGGTTCCGGTCTGTCCGGTAGGTGATTCCGGCGTGTCCGGCACGTGCTTCCGGCACGTCTGAGAGGTGGTTCCGGCATGCGCGGCAGGTGATTGCGGAGTGTCCGCCAGGTGGTTCTGGCGTACCCGGCAGGTGATTTTGGCGTGTCCGGCAGGTGTTTCTGGCGAGTCGAGCAGGTGGCTCCGGCATGCTCGGCAGGTGCTTCCGGCGTCTCCGGCACGTGGTTCTGGTGTGTCTGAGAGCTGGTTCCGGCATGTCCGGCAGATGATTCCGGAGTGTCCGCCAAGTGGTTCTGGCATACCCGGCTGGTGATTTGGGCATGTCAGGTAGGTGGTTCCGGCGAGTCGAGCAGGTGGCTCCGGCGTGCTCGGCAGGTTGTTCAGACGAGTCTGGCAGGTGTTTTCCGTCTGTTCGGGGTGTGGTTCCAGCATCTCATGCACATGGTTCTGGCACGGCTGAGATGTGGTTCCGGCCGGCCCGACAGGTGTTTCCACAGTGTCCGCCAAGAGGTACTGGCGTAGTTGGCAGGTGATTTTGGCATGACCGGCAGGTGGTTCCAGCAAGCCCGGCAGGTGATTCCGAAGTGTTCCCCAACTGGTTGTGGCGTAGCCGGCAGGTGATTTCTGCGTGTCCGGCAGGTGGTTCTGGCGAGTCGAGCAGGTGGTTCCGGCGTGCTCGGCAGGTGCTTCCGGGGTCATTGGCACGTGGTTCTGGCATATCTGAGAGGTGGTTCCGGCATGCCCGGCAGGTGATTCCGGAGTGTTCGCCCAGTGTTTCCGGCGTAGCCGGCAGGTGATTTTGCATGTCCAGCGGTCGATCCGGCGGGTCGAGCCGGTGGTTCCGGCGTGTCCGGCAGGTGGTTCCGGTCTGTCCGGCAGGTGGTTCTGTGGTGTCCGGCACGAGGCTCAGTCTGAGAGGCTGTGCCGGCATGCCCCTCACGTGATTCCTGCTTGTCCCCGAAGTGGTGCTGGTGTAGCGGGCAGGTGATTTTGGCGTGTCCGGCAGGTGGTTCAGGCGAGTTGAGCAGGTGGTTGCGACGTGCTCGGCAGGTGCTTGCGGCGTCTCCGGCACGTGTTTCTGGCACATCTGACTGGTGGTTCCGGCATGCCCAAAATTTGATTCCGGTCTGTCGGGTAGGTGGTTCCGGCGTGCACGGCACGTGGTTCTGGTACGTGTCAGAGGTGGTTGCGTATTCCCAACAGGTGATTCCGGACTGTCCGCCACGTGCTTCTGGCACGTCTGAGAGGTGGTTCCAACATGCCCGGCATGTCATTTCGGAGATTCGCCCAAGTGGTTCTGGGGCAGCCCGCAGGTGATTTTGGCGTGTCCGGCAGGTGGTTCTGGCGGACCCGTCAGGTTGTTTTGGCGTGTCCGGCAGGTGTTTCTGGCGAGTCGAGCAGGTGGCTCCGGCATGCTCGGCAGGTGCTTCCGGCGTCTCCGGCACGTGGTTCTGGTGTGTCTGAGAGATGGTTCCGGCATGTCCGGCAGATGATTCCGGAGTGTCCGCCAAGTGGTTCTGGCACCCGGCTGGTGATTTGGGCATGTCAGGTAGGTGGTTCCGGCGAGTAGAGCAGGTGGCTCCGGCGTGCTCGGCAGGTGGTTCAGACGGGTCTGGCAGGTGTTTTCCGTCTGTTCGGTGTGTGTTTCCAGCATCTCATGCACGTGGTTCTGGCACGTCTGAGATGTGGTTCTGGCGGGTGCGACAGGTGTTTCCACAGTGTCCGCCAAGTGGTACTGGCGTAGTTGGCAGGTGATTTTGGCATGACCGGCAGGTGGTTCCAGCAAGCCCGGCAGGTGATTCCGAAGTGTTCCCCAACTGGTTGTGGCGTAGCCGGCAGTTGATTTTTGCGAGTCCGGCAGGTGGTTCTGGCGAGTCGAGCAGGTGGTTCCGGCGTGCTCGGCAGGTGCTTCCGGGGTCATTGGCACGTGGTTCTGGCATATGTGAGATGTGGTTCCGGCATGCCCGGCAGGTGATTCCGGAGTGTTCGCCAAGTGTTTGCGGTGTAGCCGGGAGGTGATTTTGCATGTCCAGCGGTCGATCCGGCGGGTCGAGCCGGTGGTTCCGGCGTGTCCAGCAGGTGGTTCCGCTCTGTCCGGCAGGTGGTTCTGTGGTGTCCGGCACGAGGTTCAGTCTGAGAGGCTGTGCCGGGATGCCCCTCACGTGATTCCGGCTTGTCCCCGAAGTTGTGCTGGTGTAGCGGGCAGGTGATTTTGGCGTGTCCGGCAGGTGGTTCAGGCGAGTTGAGCAGGTTGTTGCGACGTGCTCGGCAGGTGCTTCCGGCGTCTCCGGCACGTGTTTCTGGCACATCTGACTGGTGGTTCCGGCATGCCCAAAAGTTGATTCCGGTCTGTCCGGTAGGTGGTTCCGGCGTGCACGGCACGTGGTTCTGGTACGTGTCAGAGGTGGTTGCGTATGCCCAACAGGTGATTCCGGACTGTCCGCCACGTGCTTCCGGCACGTCTGAGAGGTGGTTCCAACATGCCCGGCTGGTCATTTCGGAGAGTCGTCCAAGTGGTTCTGGCGTAGCCCGCAGGTGATTTTGGCGTGTCCGGCAGGTGGTTCCGCCGTGCTCGGCAGGTGGTTCAGGCATGGCCGTCACGTGGTTCCAGTCTGTCCAGGACGTGTTTCCAGGTTCTCCGGCAGGTGGTTCTGGTACGTCTGTTCGGGGTGTGGTTCCAGCATCTCATGAACACGTTTCTGGCACGTCTGAGATGTGGTTCCAGCCGGCCCGATAGGTGTTTCCGCAGTGTCCGCCAAGCGGTTCTGGCGTAGTTGGCAGGTGATTTTGGCATGACTGGCAGGTGGTTCCAGCAAGCCTGGCAGGTGATTCCAAAGTGTTCACCAACTGGTTGTGGCGTAGCCGGCAGGTGATTTTTGCGTGATCGGCAGGTGGTTCTGGCGAGTCGAGCAGGTGGTTCCGGCGTGCTCGGCTGGTGCTTCCGGGGTCATTGGCACGGGGTTCTGGCATGTCTGAGAGGTGGTTCCTGCATGCCCGGCAAGTGATTCCGGAGTGTTCGCCAAGTGGTTCTGGCATAGTCGGCAGGTGATTTTGGCATGTCCGGCAGGTGGTTCAGGCGAGTTGAGCACGTGGTTCCAACGTGCTTGGCAGGTGCTTCCGGCGTCTCCGGCACGTGTTTCTGGCACATCTGACAGGTGGTTCCGGCATGCCCGAAAGGTGATTCCGGTCTGTCCGGTAGGTGGTTCCAGCCTGCACGGCATGTGGTTCTGGTACGTCTCAGAGGTGGTTGCGCATGCCCAACAGGTGATTCCGGACTGTCCGCCACATGGTTCTGGCACGTCTGAGAGGTGGTTCCGGCATGCCCGGCAGGTCATCCCAGAGAGTCCTCCAAGTGGTTCTGGCATAACACGCAGGTGATTTTGGCGTGTCTGGAAGGTTGTTCCGTTGTGCTTGGCTGGTGGTTCAGGCTTGGCCGGCAGGTGGTTCCAGACTGTCCAGGACGTGTTTCCAGCTTCTCCGGCAGGTGGTTCTGGTACGTCTGAGAGGTGGTTCCGCCATGGCTGGCAGGTGATTCCGGACCGTCCCCCAGGTGGTTCTGGCATAGCCAGCAGTTGATATTGGCCTGTCCGGCAGGTGGTTCCAGCGAGTCGAACAGGTGGCTCCGGCGTGCTCGGCAGGTGGTTCCGGTCTGTCCGGTAGGTGATTCCGGCGAGTCCCCACGTGCTTCCGGCACGTCTGAGAGGTGGTTCCGGCATGCGCGACAGGTGATTTCGGAGTGTCCGCCAGGTGGTTCTGGCGTACCCGGCAGGTGATTTTGGCGGGTCCGGCAAGTGTTTCTGGCGAGTCGAGCAGGTGGCTCCGGCATGCTCGGCAGGTGCTTCCGGCGTATCCGGCACGTGGTTCTGGTGTGTCTGAGAGCTGGTTCCGGCATGTCCGGCAGATGATTCCGGAGTGTCCGCCAAGTGGTTCTGGCATACCCGGCTGGTGATTTGGGCATGTCAGGTAGGTGGTTCCGGCGATTCGAGCAGGTGGCTCCGGCGTGGTCGGCAGGTTGTTCAGACGGGTCTGGCAGGTGTTTTCCGTCTGTTCAGGGTGTGGTTCCAGCATCTCATGCACATGGTTCTGGCACGTCTGAGATGTGGTTCCGGCCGGCCCGACAGGTGTTTCCACAGTGTCCGCCAAGTGGTACTGGCGTAGTTGGCAGGTGATTTTGGCATGACCCCCAGGTGGTTCCAGCAAGACCGGCAGGTGATTCCGAAGTGTTCCCCAACTGGTTGTGGCGTAGCCGGCAGGTGATTTTTGCGTGTCCGGCAGGTGGTTCTGGCGAGTCGAGCAGGTGGTTCCGGCGTGCTCGGCAGGTGCTTCCGGGGTCATTGGCACGTGGTTCTGGCATAATTGAGAGGTGGTTCCGGCATGCCCGGCAGGTGATTCCGGAGTGTTCGCCAAGTGTTTCTGGCGTAGCCGGCAGGTGATTTTGCATGTCCAGCGGTCGTTCCGGCGGGTCGAGCCGGTGGTTCCGGTGTGTCCGGCAGGTGGTTCCGGTCTGTCCGGCAGGTGGTTCTGTGGTGTCCGGCACGAGGTTCAGTCTGAGAGGCTGTGCCGGCATGCCCCTCACGTGATTGCGGCTTGTCCCCGAAGTGGTGCTGGTGTAGCGGGCAGGTGATTTTGGCGTGTCCGGCAGGTGGTTCAGGCGAGTTGAGCAGGTGGTTGCGACGTGCTCGGCAGGTGCTTCCGGCGTCTCCGGCACGTGTTTCTGGCACATCTGACAGGTGGTTCCGGCATGCCCAAAAGTTGATTCCGGTCTGTCCGGTAGGTGGTTCCGGCGTGCACGGCACGTGGTTCTGGTACGTCTCAGAGGTGGTTGCGTATGCCCAACAGGTGATTCCGGACTGTCCGCCGCGTGCATCTGGCACGTCTGAGAGGTGGTTCCAACATGCCCGGCAGGTCATTTCGGAGAGTCGTCCAAGTGGTTCTTGCGTAGCCCGCAGGTGATTTTGGCGTGTCCGGCAGGTGGTTCCGCCGTGCTCGGCAGCTGGTTCAGGCATGGCCGTCACGTGGTTCCAGTTTGTCCAGGACGTGTTCCCAGCTACTCCGGCAGGTGGTTCTGGTACGTCTGAGAGGTGGTTCCGCCATGGCTGGCAGGTGATCCCGGACTGTCCCCCAAGTGGTTCTGGCATAGCCAGCAGTTGATATTGGCCTGTCCGGCAGGTGGTTCCAGCGAGTCGATCAGGTGGCTCCGGCGTTCTTGGCAGGTGGTTCCGGTCTGTCCGGTAGGTGTTTCCGGCGTGTCTGGCACGTCCTTCCGGCACGTCTGAGAGGTGGTTCCGACATGCGCGGCACGTGATTCCGTAGTGTCCGCCAGGTGGTTCTGGCATACCCGGGAGGTGATTTTGGCGTGTCCGGCAGGTGTTTCTGGCGAGTCGGGCAGGTGGCTCCGGCATGCTCGGCAGGTGCTTCCGGCGTCTTCGACACTTGGTTCTGGTGTTTCTGACAGCTGGTTCCGGCATGCCCGGCAGGTGATTCCGGAGTGTTCGCCAAGTGTTTCCGGCGTAGCCGGCAGGTGATTTTGCATGTCCAGCGGTCGTTCCGGCGGGTCGAGCCGGTGGTTCCGGTGTGTCCGGCAGGTGGTTCCGGTCTGTCCGGCAGGTGGTTCTGTGGTGTCCGGCACGAGGTTCAGTCTGAGAGGCTGTGCCGGCATGCCCCTCACGTGATTGCGGCTTGTCCCCGAAGTGGTGCTGGTGTAGCGGGCAGGTGATTTTGGCGTGTCCGGCAGGTGGTTCAGGCGAGTTGAGCAGGTGGTTGCGACGTGCTCGGCAGGTGCTTCCGGCGTCTCCGGCACGTGTTTCTGGCACATCTGACTGGTGGTTCCGGCATGCCCAAAAGTTGATTCCGGTCTGTCCGGTAGGTGGTTCCGGCGTGCACGGCACGTGGTTCTGGTACGTGTCAGAGGTGGTTGCGTATGCCCAACAGGTGATTCCGGACTGTCCGCCGCGTGCATCTGGCACGTCTGAGAGGTGGTTCCAAAATGCCCGGCAGGTCATTTCGGAGAGTCGTCCAAGTGGTTCTGGCGTAGCCCGCAGGTGATTTTGGCGTGTCCGGCAGGTGGTTCCGCCGTGCTCGGCAGGTGGTTCAGGCATGGCCGTCACGTGGTTCCAGTCTGTCCAGGACGTGTTTCCAGCTTCTCCGGCAGGTGGTTCTGGTACGTCTGAGAGGTGGTTCCGCCATGGCTGGCAGGTGATCCCGGACTGTCCCCCAGGTGGTTCTGGCATAGCCAGCAGTTGATATTGGCCTGTCCGGCAGGTGGTTCCAGCGAGTCGAACAGGTGGCTCCGGCGTTCTTGGCAGGTGGTTCCGGTCTGTCCGGTAGGTGTTTCCGGCGTGTCTGGCACGTCCTTCCGGCACGTCTGAGAGGTGGTTCCGACATGCGCGGCACGTGATTCCGTAGTGTCCGCCAGGTGGTTCTGGCATACCCGGCAGGTGATTTTGGCGTGTCCGGCAGGTGTTTCTGGCGAGTCGAGCAGGTGGCTCCGGCATGCTCGGCAGGTGCTTCCGGCGTCTCCGGCACTTGGTTCTGGTGTGTCTGAGAGCTGGTTCCGGCATGTCCGGCAGATGATTCCGGAGTGTCCGCCAAGTGGTTCTGGCATACCCAGCAGGTGATTTTGGCGTGTCAGGGAGGTGGTACTGGTGAGTCGAGCAGGTGGTTCCGGCGTGCTCAGCAGGTGGTTCAGGCGGTTCTGGCAGGTGGTATCCGTCTGTTCGGGGTGTGGTTCCAGCATCTCATGAACACGTTTCTGGCACGTCTGAGATGTGGTTCCAGCCGGCCCGACAGGTGTTTCCGCAGTGTCCGCCAAGCGGTTCTGTCGTAGTTGGCAGCTGTTTTTGGCATGACTGGCAGGTGGTTCCAGCAAGCCTAGCAGGTGATTCCAAAGTGTTCACCAACTGGTTGTGGCATAGCCGGCAGGTGATTTTTGCGTGATCGGCAGGTGGTTCTGGCGAGTCGAGCAGGTGGTTCCGGCGTGCTCGGCTGGTGCTTCCGGGGTCATTGGCACGGGGTTCTGGCATGTCTGAGAGGTGGTTCCTGCATGCCCGGCAAGTGATTCCGGAGTGTTCGCCAAGTGGTTCTGGCATAGTCGGCAGGTGATTTTGGCATGTCCGGCAGGTGGTTCAGGCGAGTTGAGCAGGTGGTTCCAACGTGCTTGGCAGGTGCTTCCGGCGTCTCCGGCACGTGTTTCTGGCACATCTGACAGGTGGTTCCGGCATGCCCGAAAGGTGATTCCGGTCTGTCCGGTAGGTGGTTCCAGCCTGCACGGCATGTGGTTCTGGTACGTCTCAGAGGTGGTTGCGCATGCCCAACAGGTGATTCCGGACTGTCCGCCACATGGTTCTGGCACGTCTGAGAGGTGGTTCCGGCATGCCCGGCAGGTCATCCCAGAGAGTCCTCCAAGTGGTTCTGGCATAACACGCAGGTGATTTTGGCGTGTCTGGCAGGTTGTTCCGCTGTGCTTGGCAGGTGGTTCAGGCTTGGCCGGCAGGTGGTTCCAGACTGTCCAGGACGTGTTTCCAGCTTCTCCGGCAGGTGGTTCTGGTACGTCTGAGAGGTGGTTCCGCCATGGCTGGCAGGTGATTCCGGACCGTCCCCCCGGTGGTTCTGGCATAGCCAGCAGTTGATATTGGCCTGTCCGGCAGGTGGTTCCAGCGAGTCGAACAGGTGGCTCCGGCGTGCTCGGCAGGTGGTTCCGGTCTGTCCGGTAGGTGATTCCGGCGTGTCCGGCACGTGTTTCCGGCACGTCTGAGAGGTGGTTCCGGCATGCGCGACAGGTGATTTCGGAGTGTCCGCCAGGTGGTTCTGGCGTACCCGGCAGGTGATTTTGGCGTGTCCGGCAGGTGTTTCTGGCGAGTCGAGCAGGTGGCTCCGGCATGCTCGGCAGGTGCTTCCGGCGTCTCCGGCACGTGGTTCTGGTGTGTCTGAGAGCTGGTTCCGGCATGTCCGGCAGATGATTCCGGAGTGTCCGCCAAGTGGTTCTGGCATACCCGGCTGGTGATTTGGGCATGTCAGGTAGGTGGCTCCGGCGTGCTCGGCAGGTTGTTCAGACGGGTCTGGCAGGTGTTTTCCGTCTGTTCGGGGTGTGGTTCCAGCATCTCATGCACATGGTTCTGGCACGTCTGAGATGTGGTTCCGGCCGGCCCAACAGGTGTTTCCACAGTGTCCGCCAACTGGTACTGGCGTAGTTGGCAGGTGATTTTGGCATGACCGGCAGGTGGTTCCAGCAAGCCCGGCAGGTGATTCCGAAGTGTTCCCCAACAGGTTGTGGCGTAGCCGGCAGTTGATTTTTGCGTGTCCGGCAGGTGGTTCTGGCGAGTCGAGCAGGTGGTTCCGGCGTGCTCGGCAGGTGCTTCCAGGGTCATTGGCACGTGGTTCTGGCATATCTGAGAGGTGGTTCCGGCATGCCCGGCAGGTGATTCCGGAGTGTTCACCAAGTGTTTCCGGCGCAGCCGGCAGGTGATTTTGCATGTCCAGCGGTCGTTCCGGCGGGTCGAGCCTGTGGTTCCGGCGTGTCCAGCAGGTGGTTCTGGTCTGTCCGGCAGGTGGTTCTGTGGTGTCCGGCACGAGGTTCAGTCTGAGAGGCTGTGCCGGCATGCCCCTCACGTGATTCCGGCTTGTCCCCGAAGTGGTGCTGGTGTAGCGTGCAGGTGATTTTGGCGTGTCCGGCAGGTGGTTCAGGCGAGTTGAGCAGGTGGTTGCGACGTGCTCGGCAGGTGCTTCCGGCGTCTCCGGCACGTGTTTCTGGCACATCTGACTGGTGGTTCCGGCATGCCCAAAATTTGATTCCGGTCTGTCCGGTAGGTGGTTCCGGCGTGCACGGCACGTGGTTGTGGTACGTCTAAGAGGTGGTTGCGTATGCGCAACAGGTGATTCCGGACTGTCCGCCACGTGCTTCTGGCACGTCTGAGAGGTGGTTCCAACATGCCCGGCAGGTCATTTCGGAGAATCGTCCAAGTGGTTCTGGCGTAGCCCGCAGGTGATTTTGGCGTGTCCGGCAGGTGTTTCTGGCGAGTCGAGCAGGTGGCTCCGGCATGCTCGGCAGGTGCTTCCGGCGTCTCCGGCACTTGGTTCTGGTGTGTCTGAGAGCTGGTTCCGGCATGTCCGGCAGATGATTCCGGAGTGTCCGCCAAGTGGTTCTGGCATACCCAGCAGGTGATTTTGGCGTGTCAGGGAGGTGGTACCGGTGAGTCGAGCAGGTGGTTCCGGCGTGCTCAGCAGGTGGTTCAGGCGGTTCTGGCAGGTGGTATCCGTCTGTTCGGGGTGTGGTTCCAGCATCTCATGAACACGTTTCCCGCACGTCTGAGATGTGCTTCCGGCCGGCCCGACAGGTGTTTCCGCAGTGTCCGCCAAGCGGTTCTGGCGTAGTTGGCAGGTGATTTTGGCATGACCGGCAGGTGGTTCCAGCAAGCCTGGCAGGTGATTCCAAAGTGTTCACCAACTGGTTGTGGCGTAGCCGGCAGGTGATTTTTGCGTGATCGGCAGGTGGTTCTGGCGAGTCGAGCAGGTGGTTCCGGCGTGCTCGGCTGGTGCTTCCGGGGTCATTGGCACGGGGTTCTGGCATGTCTGAGAGGTGGTTCCTGCATGCCCGGCAAGTGATTCCGGAGTGTTCGCCAAGTGGTTCTGGCATAGTCGGCAGGTGATTTTGGCATGTCCGGCAGGTGGTTCAGGCGAGTTGAGCAGGTGGTTCCAACGTGCTTGGCAGGTGCTTCCGGCGTCTCCGGCACGTGTTTCTGGCACATCTGACAGGTGGTTCCGGCATGCCCGAAAGGTGATTCCGGTCTGTCCGGTAGGTGGTTCCAGCCTGCACGGCATGTGGTTCTGGTACGTCTCAGAGGTGGTTGCGCATGCCCAACAGGTGATTCCGGACTGTCCGGCACATGGTTCTGGCACGTCTGAGAGGTGGTTCCGGCATGCCCGGCAGGTCATCCCAGAGAGTCCTCCAAGTGGTTCTGGCATAAGACGCAGGTGATTTTGGCGTGTCTGGCAGGTTGTTCCGTTGTGCTTGGCAGGTGGTTCAGGCTTGGCCGGCAGGTGGTTCCAGACTGTCCAGGACGTGTTTCCAGCTTCTCCGGCAGGTGGTTCTGGTACGTCTGAGAGGTGGTTCCGCCATGGCTGGCAGGTGATTCCGGACCGTCCCCCAGGTGGTTCTGGCATAGCCAGCAGTTGATATTGGCCTGTCCGGCAGGTGGTTCCAGCGATTCGAACAGGTGGCTCCGGCGTGCTCGGCAGGTGGTTCCGGTCTGTCCGGTAGGTGATTCCGGCGTGTCCGGCACGTGCTTCCGGCACGTCTGAGAGGTGGTTCCGGCATGCGCGACAGGTGGTTTCGGAGTGTCCGCCAGGTGGTTCTGGCGTACCCGGCAGGTGATTTTGGCGTGTCCGGCAGGTGTTTCTGGCGAGTCGAGCAGGTGGCTCCGGCATGCTTGGCAGGTGCTTCCGGCGTCTCCGGCACGTGGTTCTGGTGTGTCTGAGAGCTGGTTCCGGCATGTCCGGCAGATGATTCCGGAGTGTCCGCCAAGTGGTTCTGGCATACCCGGCTGGTGATTTGGGCATGTCAGGTAGGTGGTTCCGGCGAGTCGAGCAGGTGGCTCCGGCGTGCTCTGCAGGTTGTTCAGACGGGTCTGGCAGGTGTTTTCCGTCTGTTCGGGGTGTGGTTCCAGCATCTCATGCACATGGTTCTGGCACGTCTGAGATGTGGTTCCGGCCGGCCCGACAGGTGTTTCCACAGTGTCCGCCAAGTGGTACTGGCGTAGTTGGCAGGTGATTTTGGCATGACCGGCAGGTGGTTCCAGCAAGCCCGGCAGGTGATTCCGAAGTGTTCCCCAACTGGTTGTGGCGTAGCCGGCAGGTGATTTTTGCGTGTCCGGCAGGTGGTTCTGGCGAGTCGAGCAGGTGGTTCCGGCGTGCTCGGCAGGTGCTTCCGGGGTCATCGGCACGGGGTTCTGGCATATCTGAGAGGTGGTTCCGGCATGCCCGGCAGGTGATTCCGGAGTGTTCGCCAAGTGTTTCCGGCATAGCCGGCAGGTGATTTTGCATGTCCAGCGGTCGTTCCGGCGGGTCGAGCCGGTGGTTCCGGCGTGTCCGGCAGGTGTTTCCGGTCTGTCCGGCAGGTGGTTCTGTGGTGTCCGGCACGAGGTTCAGTCTGAGAGGCTGTGCCGGCATGCCCATCACGTGATTCCGGCTTGTCCCCGAAGTGGTGCTGGTGTAGCGGGCAGGTGATTTTGGCGTGTCCGGCAGGTGGTTCAGGCGAGTTGAGCAGGTGGTTGCGACGTGCTCGGCAGGTGCTTCCGGCGTCTCCGGCACGTGTTTCTGGCACATCTGACTGGTGGTTCCGGCATGCCCAAAAGTCGATTCCTGTCTGTCCGGTAGGTGGTTCCGGCGTGCACGGCACGTGGTTCTGGTACGTGTCAGAGGTGGTTGCGTATGCCCAACAGGTGATTCCGGACTGTCCGCCACGTGCTTCTGGCACGTCTGAGAGGTGGTTCCAACATGCCCGGCAGGTCATTTCGGAGAGTCGTCCAAGTGGTTCTGGCGTAGCCCGCAGGTGATTTTGGCGTGTCCGGCAGGTGGTTCCGCCGTGCTCGGCAGGTGGTTCAGGCATGGCCGTCACGTGGTTCCAGTCTGTCCAGGACGTGTTTCCAGCTTCTCCGGCAGGTGGTTCTGGTACGTCTGAGAGGTGGTTCCGCCATGGCTGGCAGGTGATCCCGGACTGTCCCCCAGGTGGTTCTGGCATAGCCAGCAGTTGATATTGGCCTGTCCGGCAGGTGGTTCCAGCGAGTCGAACAGGTGGCTCCGGCGTGCTCGGCAGGTGGTTCCGGTCTGTCCGGTAGGTGTTTCCGGCGTGTCTGGCACGTTCTTCCGGCACGTCTGAGAGGTGGTTCCGACATGCGTGGCAGGTGATTCCGGAGTGTCCGCCAGGTGGTTCTGGCATACCCGGCAGGTGATTTTGGCGTGTCCGGCAGGTGTTTCTGGCGAGTCGAGCAGGTGGCTCCGGGATGCTCGGCAGGTGCTTCCGGCGTCTCCGGCACTTGGTTCTGGTGTGTCTGAGAGCTGGTTCCGGCATGTCCGGCAGATGATTCCGGAGTGTCCGCCAAGTGGTTCTGGCATACCCAGCAGGTGATTTTGGCGTGTCAGGGAGGTGGTACCGGTGAGTCGAGCAGGTGGTTCCGGCGTGCTCAGCAGGTGGTTCAGGCGGTTCTGGCAGGTGGTATCCGTCTGTTCGGGGTGTGGTTCCAGCATCTCATGAACACGCTTCCGGCACGTCTGAGATGTGCTTCCGGCCGGCCCAACAGGTGTTTCCGCAGTGTCCGCCAAGCGGTTCTGGCGTAGTTGGCAGGTGATTTTGGCATGACCGGCATGTGGTTCCAGCAAGCCTGGCAGGTGATTCCAAAGTGTTCACCAACTGGTTGTGGCGTATCCGGCAGCTGATTTTTGCGTGATCGGCAGGTGGTTCTGGCGAGTCGAGCAGGTGGTTCCGGCGTGCTCGGCTGGTGCTTCCGGGGTCATTGGCACGGAGTTCTGGCATGTCTGAGAGGTGGTTCCTGCATGCCCGGCAAGTGATTCCGGAGTGTTCGCCAAGCGGTTCTGGCATAGTCGGCAGGTGATTTTGGCATGTCCGGCAGGTGGTTCAGGCGAGTTGAGCAGGTGGTTCCAACGTGCTTGGCAGGTGCTTCCGGCGTCTCCGGCACGTGTTTCTGGCACATCTGACAGGTGGTTCCGGCATGCCCGAAAGGTGATTCCGGTCTGTCCGGTAGGTGGTTCCAGACTGCACGGCATGTGGTTCTGGTACGTCTCAGAGGTGGTTGCGCATGCCCAACAGGTGATTCCGGACTGTCCGCCACATGGTTCTGGCACGTCTGAGAGGTGGTTCCGGCATGCCCGGCAGGTCATCCCAGAGAGTCCTCCAAGTGGTTCTGGCATAACACGCAGGTGATTTTGGCGTGTCTGGCAGGTTGTTCCGCTGTGCTTGGCAGGTGGTTCAGGCTTGGCCGGCAGGTGGTTCCAGACTGTCCAGGACGTGTTTCCAGCTTCTCCGGCAGGTGGTTCTGGTACGTCTGAGAGGTGGTTCCGCCATGGCTGGCAGGTGACTCCGGACCGTCCCCCAGGTGGTTCTGGCATAGCCAGCAGTTGATATTGGCCTGTCCGGCAGGTGGTTCCAGCGAGTCGAACAGGTGGCTCCGGCGTGCTCGGCAGGTGGTTCCGGTCTGTCCGGTAGGTGATTCCGGCGTGTCCGGCACGTGTTTCCGGCACGTCTGAGAGGTGGTTCCGGCATGCGCGACAGGTGATTTCGGAGTGTCCGCCAGGTGGTTCTGGCGTACCCGGCAGGTGATTTTGGCGTGTCCGGCAGGTGTTTCTGGCGAGTCGAGCAGGTGGCTCCGGCATGCTCGGCAGGTGCTTCCGGCGTCTCCGGCACGTGGTTCTGGTGTGTCTGAGAGCTGGTTCCGGCATGTCCGGCAGATGATTCCGGAGTGTCCGCCAAGTGGTTCTGGCATACCCGGCTGGTGATTTGGGCATGTCAGGTAGGTGGCTCCGGCGTGCTCGGCAGGTTGTTCAGACGGGTCTGGCAGGTGTTTTCCGTCTGTTCGGGGTGTGGTTCCAGCATCTCATGCACATGGTTCTGGCACGTCTGAGATGTGGTTCCGGCCGGCCCGACAGGTGTTTCCACAGTGTCCGCCAACTGGTACTGGCGTAGTTGGCAGGTGATTTTGGCATGACCGGCAGGTGGTTCCAGCAAGCCCGGCAGGTGATTCCGAAGTGTTCCCCAACAGGTTGTGGCGTAGCCGGCAGTTGATTTTTGCGTGTCCGGCAGGTGGTTCTGGCGAGTCGAGCAGGTGGTTCCGGCGTGCTCGGCAGGTGCTTCCAGGGTCATTGGCACGTGGTTCTGGCATATCTGAGAGGTGGTTCCGGCATGCCCGGCAGGTGATTCCGGAGTGTTCGCCAAGTGTTTACGGCATAGCCGGCAGGTGATTTTGCATGTCCAGCGGTCGTTCCGGCGGGTCGAGCCTGTGGTTCCGGCGTGTCCAGCAGGTGGTTCTGGTCTGTCCGGCAGGTGGTTCGGTGGTGTCCGGCACGAGGTTCAGTCTGAGAGGCTGTGCCGGCATGCCCCTCACGTGATTCCGGCTTGTCCCCGAAGTGGTGCTGGTGTAGCGTGCAGGTGATTTTGGCGTGTCCGGCAGGTGGTTCAGGCGAGTTGAGCAGGTGGTTGCGACGTGCTCGGCAGGTGCTTCCGGCGTCTCCGGCACGTGTTTCTGGCACATCTGACTGGTGGTTCCGGCATGCCCAAAATTTGATTCCGGTCTGTCCGGTAGGTGGTTCCGGCGTGCACGGCACGAGGTTGTGGTACGTCTAAGAGGTGGTTGCGTATGCGCAACAGGTGATTCCGGACTGTCCGCCACGTGCTTCTGGCACGTCTGAGAGGTGGTTCCAACATGCCCGGCAGGTCATTTCGGAGAATCGTCCAAGTGGTTCTGGCGTAGCCCGCAGGTGATTTTGGCGTGTCCGGCAGGTGTTTCTGGCGAGTCGAGCAGGTGGCTCCGGCATGCTCGGCAGGTGCTTCCGGCGTCTCCGGCACTTGGTTCTGGTGTGTCTGAGAGCTGGTTCCGGCATGTCCGGCAGATGATTCCGGAGTGTCCGCCAAGTGGTTCTGGCATACCCAGCAGGTGATTTTGGCGTGTCAGGGAGGTGGTACCGGTGAGTCGAGCAGGTGGTTCCGGCGTGCTCAGCAGGTGGTTCAGGCGGTTCTGGCAGGTGGTATCCGTCTGTTCGGGGTGTGGTTCCAGCATCTCATGAACACGTTTCCGGCACCTCTGAGATGTGCTTCCGGCCGGCCCGACAGGTGTTTCCGCAGTGTCCGCCAAGCGGTTCTGGCGTAGTTGGCAGGTGATTTTGGCATGACCGGCAGGTGGTTCCAGCAAGCCTGGCAGGTGATTCCAAAGTGTTCACCAACTGGTTGTGGCGTAGCCGGCAGGTGATTTTTGCGTGATCGGCAGGTGGTTCTGGCGAGTCGAGCAGGTGGTTCCGGCGTGCTCGGCTGGTGCTTCCGGGGTCATTGGCACGGGGTTCTGGCATGTCTGAGAGGTGGTTCCTGCATGCCCGGCAAGTGATTCCGGAGTGTTCGCCAAGTGGTTCTGGCATAGTCGGCAGGTGATTTTGGCATGTCCGGCAGGTGGTTCAGGCGAGTTGAGCAGGTGGTTCCAACGTGCTTGGCAGGTGCTTCCGGCGTCTCCGGCACGTGTTTCTGGCACATCTGACAGGTGGTTCCGGCATGCCCGAAAGGTGATTCCGGTCTGTCCGGTAGGTGGTTCCAGCCTGCACGGCATGTGGTTCTGGTACGTCTCAGAGGTGGTTGCGCATGCCCAACAGGTGATTCCGGACTGTCCGGCACATGGTTCTGGCACGTCTGAGAGGTGGTTCCGGCATGCCCGGCAGGTCATCCCAGAGAGTCCTCCAAGTGGTTCTGGCATAACACGCAGGTGATTTTGGCGTGTCTGGCAGGTTGTTCCGTTGTGCTTGGCAGGTGGTTCAGGCTTGGCCGGCAGCTGGTTCCAGACTGTCCAGGACGTGTTTCCAGCTTCTCCGGCAGGTGGTTCTGGTACGTCTGAGAGGTGGTTCCGCCATGGCTGGCAGGTGATTCCGGACCGTCCCCCAGGTGGTTCTGGCATAGCCAGCAGTTGATATTGGCCTGTCCGGCAGGTGGTTCCAGCGAGTCAAACAGGTGGCTCCGGCGTGCTCGGCAGGTGGTTCCGGTCTGTCCGGTAGGTGATTCCGGCGTGTCCGGCACGTGCTTCCGGCACGTCTGAGAGGTGGTTCCGGCATGCGCGACAGGTGGTTTCGGAGTGTCCGCCAGGTGGTTCTGCCGTACCCGGCAGGTGATTTTGGCGTGTCCGGCAGGTGTTTCTGGCGAGTCGAGCAGGTGGCTCCGGCATGCTTGGCAGGTGCTTCCGGCGTCTCCGGCACGTGGTTCTGGTGTGTCTGAGAGCTGGTTCCGGCATGTCCGGCAGATGATTCCGGAGTGTCCGCCAAGTGGTTCTGGCATACCCGGCTGGTGATTTGGGCATGTCAGGTAGGTGGTTCCGGCGAGTCGAGCAGGTGGCTCCGGCGTGCTCGGCAGGTTGTTCAGACGGGTCTGGCAGGTGTTTTCCGTCTGTTCGGGGTGTGGTTCCAGCATCTCATGCACATGGTTCTGGCACGTCTGAGATGTGGTTCCGGCCGGCCCGACAGGTGTTTCCACAGTGTCCGCCAAGTGGTACTGGCGTAGTTGGCAGGTGATTTTGGCATGACCGGCAGGTGGTTCCAGCAAGCCCTGCAGGTGATTCCGAAGTGTTCCCCAACTGGTTGTGGCGTAGCCGGCAGGTGATTTTTGCGTGTCCGGCAGGTGGTTCTGGCGAGTCGAGCAGGTGGTTCCGGCGTGCTCGGCAGGTGCTTCCGGGGTCATTGGCACGGGGTTCTGGCATATCTGAGAGGTGGTTCCGGCATGCCCGGCAGGTGATTCCGGAGTGTTCGCCAAGTGTTTCCGGCATAGCCGGCAGGTGATTTTGCATGTCCAGCGGTCGTTCCGGCGGGTCGAGCCGGTGGTTCCGGCGTGTCCGGCAGGTGGTTCCGGTCTGTCCGGCAGGTGGTTCTGTGGTGTCCGGCACGAGGTTCAGTCTGAGAGGCTGTGCCGGCATGCCCCTCACGTGATTCCGGCTTGTCCCCGAAGTGGTGCTGGTGTAGCGGGCAGGTGATTTTGGCGTGTCCGGCAGGTGGTTCAGGCGAGTTGAGCAGGTGGTTGCGACGTGCTCGGCAGGTGCTTCCGGCGTCTCCGGCACGTGTTTCTGGCACATCTGACTGGTGGTTCCGGCATGCCCAAAAGTCGATTCCGGTCTGTCCGGTAGGTGGTTCCGGCGTGCACGGCACGTGGTTCTGGTACGTGTCAGAGGTGGTTGCGTATGCCCAACAGGTGATTCCGGACTGTCCGCCACGTGCTTCTGGCACGTCTGAGAGGTGGTTCCAACATGCCCGGCAGGTCATTTCGGAGAGTCGTCCAAGTGGTTCTGGCGTAGCCCGCAGGTGATTTTGGCGTGTCCGGCAGGTGGTTCCGCCGTGCTCGGCAGGTGGTTCAGGCATGGCCGTCACGTGGTTCCAGTCTGTCCAGGACGTGTTTCCAGCTTCTCCGGCAGGTGGTTCTGGTACGTCTGAGAGGTGGTTCCGCCATGGCTGGCAGGTGATCCCGGACTGTCCCCCAGGTGGTTCTGGCATAGCCAGCAGTTGATATTGGCCTGTCCGGCAGGTGGTTCCAGCGAGTCGAACAGGTGGCTCCGGCGTTCTTGGCAGGTGGTTCCGGTCTGTCCGGTAGGTGTTTCCGGCGTGTCTGGCACGTGCTTCCGGCACGTCTGAGAGGTGGTTCCCACATGCGCGGCACGTGATTCCGTAGTGTCCGCCAGGTGGTTCTGGCATACCCGGCAGGTGATTTTGGCGTGTCCGGCAGGTGTTTCTGGCGAGTCGAGCAGGTGGCTCCGGCATGCTCGGCAGGTGCTTCCGGCGTCTCCGGCACTTGGTTCTGGTGTGTCTGAGAGCTGGTTCCGGCATGTCCGGCAGATGATTCCGGAGTGTCCGCCAAGTGGTTCTGGCATACCCAGCAGGTGATTTTGGCGTGTCAGGGAGGTGGTACCGGTGAGTCGAGCAGGTGGTTCCGGCGTGCTCAGCAGGTGGTTCAGGCGGTTCTGGCAGGTGGTATCCGTCTGTTCGGGGTGTGGTTCCAGCATCTCATGAACACGTTTCCGGCACGTCTGAGATGTGCTTCCGGCCGGCCCGACAGGTGTTTCCGCAGTGTCCGCCAAGCGGTTCTGGCGTAGTTGGCAGGTGATTTTGGCATGACCGGCAGGTGGTTCCAGCAAGCCTGGCAGGTGATTCCAAAGTGTTCACCAACTGGTTGTGGCGTAGCCGGCAGGTGATTTTTGCGTGATCGGCAGGTGGTTCTGGCGAGTCGAGCAGGTGGTTCCGGCGTGCTCGGCTGGTGCTTCCGGGGTCATTGGCACGGGGTTCTGGCATGTCTGAGAGGTGGTTCCTGCATGCCCGGCAAGTGATTCCGGAGTGTTCGCCAAGTGGTTCTGGCATAGTCGGCAGGTGATTTTGGCATGTCCGGCAGGTGGTTCAGGCGAGTTGAGCAGGTGGTTCCAACGTGCTTGGCAGGTGCTTCCGGCGTCTCCGGCACGTGTTTCTGGCACATCTGACAGGTGGTTCCGGCATGCCCGAAAGGTGATTCCGGTCTGTCCGGTAGGTGGTTCCAGCCTGCACGGCATGTGGTTCTGGTACGTCTCAGAGGTGGTTGCGCATGCCCAACAGGTGATTCCGGACTGTCCGGCACATGGTTCTGGCACGTCTGAGAGGTGGTTCCGGCATGCCCGGCAGGTCATCCCAGAGAGTCCTCCAAGTGGTTCTGGCATAACACGCAGGTGATTTTGGCGTGTCTGGCAGGTTGTTCCGTTGTGCTTGGCAGGTGGTTCAGGCTTGGCCGGCAGCTGGTTCCAGACTGTCCAGGACGTGTTTCCAGCTTCTCCGGCAGGTGGTTCTGGTACGTCTGAGAGGTGGTTCCGCCATGGCTGGCAGGTGATTCCGGACCGTCCCCCAGGTGGTTCTGGCATAGCCAGCAGTTGATATTGGCCTGTCCGGCAGGTGGTTCCAGCAAGTCGAACAGGTGGCTCCGGCGTGCTCGGCAGGTGGTTCCGGTCTGTCCGGTAGGTGATTCCGGCGTGTCCGGCACGTGCTTCCGGCACGTCTGAGAGGTGGTTCCGGCATGCGCGACAGGTGATTTCGGAGTGTCCGCCAGGTGGTTCTGGCGTACCCGGCAGGTGATTTTGGCGTGTCCGGCAGGTGTTTCTGGCGAGTCGAGCAGGTGGCTCCGGCATGCTTGGCAGGTGCTTCCGGCGTCTCCGGCACGTGGTTCTGGTGTGTCTGAGAGCTGGTTCCGGCATGTCCGGCAGATGATTCCGGAGTGTCCGCCAAGTGGTTCTGGCATACCCGGCTGGTGATTTGGGCATGTCAGGTAGGTGGTTCCGGCGAGTCGAGCAGGTGGCTCCGGCGTGCTCGGCAGGTTGTTCAGACGGGTCTGGCAGGTGTTTTCCGTCTGTTCGGGATGTGGTTCCAGCATCTCATGCACATGGTTCTGGCACGTCTGAGATGTGGTTCCGGCCGGCCCGACAGGTGTTTCCACAGTGTCCGCCAAGTGGTACTGGCGTAGTTGGCAGGTGATTTTGGCATGACCGGCAGGTGGTTCCAGCAAGCCCGGCAGGTGATTCCGAAGTGTTCCCCAACTGGTTGTGGCGTAGCCGGCAGGTGATTTTTGCGTGTCCGGCAGGTGGTTCTGGCGAGTCGAGCAGGTGGTTCCGGCGTGCTCGGCAGGTGCTTCCGGGGTCATTGGCACGGGGTTGTGGCATATCTGAGAGGTGGTTCCGGCATGCCCGGCAGGTGATTCCGGAGTGTTCGCCAAGTGTTTCCGGCATAGCCGGCAGGTGATTTTGCATGTCCAGCGGTCGTTCCGGCGGGTCGAGCCGGTGGTTCCGGCGTGTCCGGCAGGTGGTTCCGGTCTGTCCGGCAGGTGGTTCTGTGGTGTCCGGCACGAGGTTCAGTCTGAGAGGCTGTGCCGGCATGCCCATCACGTGATTCTGGCTTGTCCCCGAAGTGGTGCTGGTGTAGCGGGCAGGTGATTTTGGCGTGTCCGGCAGGTGGTTCAGGCGAGTTGAGCAGGTGGTTGCGACGTGCTCGGCAGGTGCTTCCGGCGTCTCCGGCACGTGTTTCTGGCACATCTGACTGGTGGTTCCGGCATGCCCAAAAGTCGATTCCGGTCTGTCCGGTAGGTGGTTCCGGCGTGCACGGCACGTGGTTCTGGTACGTCTCAGAGGTGGTTGCGTATGCCCAACAGGTGATTCCGGACTGTCCGCCACATGCTTCTGGCACGTCTGAGAGGTGGTTCCAACATGTCCGGCAGGTCATTTCGGAGAGTCGTCCAAGGGGTTCTGGCGTAGCCCGCAGGTGATTTTGGCGCGTCCGGCAGGTGGTTCCGCCGTGCTCGGCAGGTGGTTCAGGCATGGCCGTCACGTGGTTCCAGTCTGTCCAGGACGTGTTTCCAGCTTCTCCGGCAGGTGGTTCTGGTACGTCTGAGAGGTGGTTCCGCCATGGCTGGCAGGTGATCCCGGAGTGTCCGCCAAGTGGTTCTGGCATACCCGGCTGGTGATTTGGGCGTGTCAGGTAGGTGGTTCCGGCGAGTCGAGCAGTTGGCTCCGGCGTGCTCGGCAGGTTGTTCAGACGGGTCTGGCAGGTGTTTTCCGTCTGTTCGGGGTGTGGTTCCAGCATCTCATGCACATGGTTCTGGCACGTCTGAGATGTGGTTCCGGCCGGCCCGACTGGTGTTTCCACAGTGTCCGCCAAGTGGTACTGGCGTAGTTGGCAGGTGATTTTGGCATGACCGGCAGGTGGTTCCAGCAAGCCCGGCAGGTGATTCCGAAGTGTTCCCCAACTGGTTGCGGTGTAGCCGGCAGGTGATTTTTGCGTGTCCGCCAGGTGGTTCTGGCGAGTCGAGCAGGTGGTTCCGGAGTGCTCGGCAGGTGCTTCCGGGGTCATTGGCACATGGTTTTGGCATATCTGAGAGGTGGTTCCGGCATGCCCGGCAGGTGATTCCGGAGTGTTCGCCAAGTGTTTCAGGCGTAGCCGGCAGGTGATTTTGCATGTCCAGCGGTCGTTCCTGTGGGTCGAGCCGGTGGTTCCGGCGTGTCCGGCAGGTGGTTCCGGTCTGTCCGGCAGGTGGTTCTGTGGTGTCCGGCACGAGGTTCAGTCTGAGAGGCTGTGCCGGCATGCCCCTCACGTGATTCCGGCTTGTCCCCGAAGTGGTGCTGGTGTAGTGGGCAGGTGATTTTGGCGTGTCCGGCAGGTGGTTCAGGCGAGTTGAGCAGGTGGCTGCGACGTGCTCGGCAGGTGCTTCCGGCGTCTCCGGCACGTGTTTCTGGCACATCTGACTGGTGGTTCCGGCATGCCCAAAAGTCGATTCCGGGCTCTCCGGTAGGTGGTTCCGGCGTGCACGGCACGTGGTTCTGGTCCGTGTCAGAGGTGGTTGCGTATGCCCAACAGGTGATTCCGGACTCTCCGCCACGTGCTTCTGGCACGTCTGAGAGGTGGTTCCAACATGCCCGGCAGGTCATTTCGGAGAGTCGTCCAAGTGGTTCTGGCGTAGCCCGCAGGTGATTTTGGCGTGTCCGGCAGGTGGTTCCGCCGTGCTCGGCAGGTGGTTCAGGCATGGCCGTCACGTGGTTCCAGTCTGTCCAGGACGTGTTTCCAGCTTCTCCGGCAGGTGGTTCTGGTACGTCTGAGAGGTGGTTCCTGCATGCCCGGCAAGTGATTCCGGAGTGTTCGCCAAGTGGTTGTGGCATAGTCGGCAGGTGATTTTGGCATGTCCGGCAGGTGGTTCCAGCGAGTCGAACAGGTGGCTCCGGCGTGCTCGGCAGGTGGTTCCGGTCTGTCCGGTAGGTGATTCCGGCGTGTCCGGCACGTGCTTCCGGCACGTCTGAGAGGTGGT
>NW_027228166.1:0-17025 GCF_037783145.1 Equus przewalskii
AATCTGTCGGGCCGGCCGGAACCACATCTCAGACGTGCCAGAACCATGTGCATGAGATGCTGGAACCACACCCCGAACAGACGGAAAACTCCTGCCAGACCCGTCTGAACAACGTGCCGAGCACGCCGGAGCCACCTGCTCGACTTGCCGGAACCACCTACCTGACACGCCCAAATCACCAGCCGGGTATGCCAGAACCACTTGGCGGACACTCCGGAATCATCTGCCGGACATGCCGGAACCAGCTCTCAGACACACCAGAACCACGTGCCGGAGACGCCGGAAGCACCAGCCGAGCATGCCGGAGCCACCTGCTCGACTCGCCAGAAACACCTGCCGGACACGCCAAAATCACCTGCCGTGTACGCCAGAACCACCTGGCGGACACTACGGAATCACATGCCGCGCATGTCGGAACCACCTCTCAGACGTGCCGGAAGCACGTGCCGGACACGCCGGAATCACCTACCGGACAGACCGGAACCACCTGCCGAGCACGCCGGAGCCACCTGTTCGACTCGCTGGAACCACCTGCCGGACATGCCAATATTAACTGCTGGCTATGCCAGAACCACCTGGGGGACGGTCCGGAATCACCTGCCAGCCATGGTGGAACCACCTCTCAGACGTACAAGAACCACATGCCGGAGAAGCTGGAAAGACGTCCTGGACAGTCTGGAACCACCTGCCGGCCAAGCCTGAACCACCTGCCAAGCACAACGGAACCACCTGCCGGACACGCCAAAATCACCTGTGGGCTACGCCAGAACCACTTGGGCGACTCTCCGAAATGACCTGCCGGGCATGTTGGAACCACCTCTCAGACGTGCCAGAAGCACGTGGCGGACAGTCCGGAATCACCTGTTGGGCATACACAACCACCTCTGAGACGTACCAGAACCACGTGCCGTGCACGCCGGAACCACCTACCGGACAGACCGGAATCCACTTTTGGGCATGCCAGAACCACCAGTCAGATGTGCCAGAAACACGTGCCGGAGACGCCGGAAGCACCTGCCGAGCACGTCGCAACCACCTGCTCAACTCGCCTGAACCACCTGCCGGACACGCCAAAATCAACTGCCCGCTACACCAGCACCACTTCGGGGACAAGCCGGAATCACGTGAGGGGCATGCCGGCACAGCCTCTCAGACTGAACCTCGTGCCGGTCACCACAGAACCACCTGCCGGACAGACCGGAACCACCTGCCGGACACGCCGGAACCACCGGCTCGACCCGCCGGAACGACCGCTGGACATGCAAAATCACCTGCCGGCTACGCCGGAAACACTTGGCGAACACTCCGGAATCACCTGCTGGGCATGCCTTAACCACCTCTCAGATATGCCAGAACCACGTGCCAATGACCCTGGAAGCACCTGCCGAGCACGCCAGAACCACCTGCGCGACTCGCCAGAACCACCAGCCGGACACGCAAAAATCACCTGCCAGCTACGCCACAACCAGTTGGGGAACACTTCGGAATTCCCTGCCGGGCTTGCTGGAACCACCTGCCGGTCATGCCAAAATCACCTGCCAACTACGCCAGTACCACTTGGCGGACACTGTGGAAACACCTGTCGGGCCGGCCGGAACCACATCTCAGACGTGCCAGAACCATGTGCATGAGATGCTGGAACCACACCCCGAACAGACGGAAAACACCTGCCAGACCCGTCGGAACAACCTGCCGAGCACGCCGGAGCCACCTGCTCGACTCGCCGGAACCACCTACCTGACATGCCCAAATCACCAGCCGGGTATGCCAGAACCACTTGGCGGACACTCCGGAATCATCTGCCGGACATGCCGGAACCAGCTCTCAGACACACCAGAACCACGTGCCGGAGACGCCGGAAGCACCAGCCGAGCATGCCGGAGCCACCTGCTCGACTCGCCAGAAACACCTGCCGGACACGCCAAAATCACCTGCCGTGTACGCCAGAACCACCTGGCGGACACTCCGAAACCACCTGTCGCGCATCCCGGAACCACCTCTCAGACGTGCCGGAAGCACGTGCCGGACACGCCGGAATCACCTACCGGACAGGCCGGAACCACCTGCCGAGCACGCCGGAGCCACCTGTTCGACTCGCTGGAACCACCTGCCGGAAAGGCCAATATCAACTGCTGGCTATGCCAGAACCACCTGGGGGACGGTCCGGAATCACCTGCCAGCCATGGCGGAACCACCTCTCAGACGTACCAGAACCACCTGCCGGAGAAGCTGGAAACACGTCCTGGACAGTCTGGAACCACCTGCCGGCCAAGCCTGAACCACCTGCCAAGCACAACGGAACAACCTGCCAGACACGCCAAAATCACCTGCGTGCTATGCCAGAACCACTTGGAGGACTCTCTGGGATGACCTGCCGGGCATGCCGGAACCACCTCTCAGACGTGCCAGAACCATGTGGCGGACAGTCCGGAATCACCTGTTGGGCATGCGCAACCACCTCTGAGACGTACCAGAACCACATGCCGTGCAGGCTGGAAACACCTACCGGACAGACCGGAATCACCTTTCGGGCATGCCGGAACCACCTGTCAGATGTGCCAGAAACACGTGCCGGAGACGCCGGAAGCACCTGCCAAGCACGTCGCAACCACCTGCTCAACTCGCCTGAACCACCTGCCGGACATGCCAAAATCACCTGCCGACTATGCCAGAACCACTTGGCGAACACTCCGGAATCACTTGCCGGGCATCAGGAACCACCCCTCAGACATGCCAGAACCCCGTGCCAATGACCCCAGAAGCACCAGCCGAGCACGCCGGAACCACCTGCTCGACTCGCCAGAACCACCTGCCGATCACGCAAAAATCACCTGCCGGCTACGCCACAACCAGTTGGTGAACACTTTGGAATCACCTGCAGGGCTTGCTGGAACCACCTGCCAGTCATGCCAAAATCACCTGCCAACTACGCCAGAACCGCTTGGCGGACACTGCGGAAACACCTGTCGGGCCGGCTGGAACCACATCTCAGACGTGCCAGAAACGTGTTCATGAGCTGCTGGAACCACACCCCGAACAGACGGATACCACCTGCCAGAACCGCCTGAACCACCGGCTGAGCACGCCGGAACCACCTGCTCGACTCACCGGTACCACCTCCCTGACACGCCAAAATCACCTGCTGGGTATGCCAGAACCACTTGGCGGACACTCCGGAATCATCTGCCGGACATGCCGGAACCAGCTCTCAGACACACAAGAACCACGTGCCGGAGACGCCGGAAGCACCTGCCGAGCATGCCGGAGCCACCTGCTCGACTCCCCAGAAACACCTGCCGGACACGCCAAAATCACCTGCCGGGTATGCCAGAACCACCTGGCGGACACTCCGAAATCACCTGCCGCGCATGCCGGAACCACCTCTCAGACGTGCCGGAAGCACGTGCCGGACACGCCGGAATCACCTACCGGACAGACCGGAACCACCTGCCGAGCACGCCGGAGCCACCTGTTCGACTCGCTGGAACCACCTGCCGGACATGCCAATATTAACTTCTGGCTATGCCAGAACCACCTGGGGGACGGTCCGGAATCACCTAACAGCCATGGCGGAACCACCTCTCAAACGTACAAGAACCACCTGCCGGAGAAGCTGGAAAGACGTCCTGGACAGTCTGGAACCACCTGCCGGCCAAGCCTGAACCACCTGCCAAGCACAACGGAACAACCTGCCAGACACGCCAAAATCACCTGCGTGTTATGCCAGAACCACTTGGAGGACTCTCTGGGATGACCTGCCGGGCATGCCGGAACCACCTCTCAGACGTGCCAGAACCATGTGGCGGACAGTCCGGAATCACCTGTTGGGCATGCGCAACCACCACTGAGACGTACCAGAACCACATGCCGTGCAGGCTGGAACCACCTACCGGACAGACCGGAATCACCTTTCGGGCATGCCGGAACCACCTGTCAGATGTGCCAGAAACACGTGCCGGAGACGCCGGAAGCACCTGCCAAGCACGTTGGAACCACCTGCTCAACTCGCCAGAACCACCTGCCGATCACGCAAAAATCACCTGCCGGCTACGCCACAACCAGTTTGTGAACACTTTGGAATCACCTGCCAGGCTTGCTGGAACCACCTGCCAGTCATGCCAAAATCACCTGCCCGCTACACCAGCACCACATCGGGGACAAGCCGGAATCAAGTGAGGGGAATGCCTGCACAGCCTCTCAGACTGAACCTCGTGCCGGACACCACAGAACCACCTGCCGGACAGACCGGAACCACCTGCCGGACACGCCGGAACCACCGGCTCGACCCTCCGGAACGACCGCTGTACATGCAAAATCACCTGCCGACTATGCCAGAACCACTTGGCGAACACTCTGGAATCACTTGCCGGGCATGCAGGAACCACCTCTCAGACATGCCAGAACCCCGTGCCAATGACCCCGGAAGCACCAGCCGAGCACGCCGGAACCACCTGCTCGACTCGCCAGAACCACCTGCCGATCACGCAAAAATCACCTGCTGGCTACGCCACAACCAGTTGGTGAACACTTTGGAATCACCTGCCAGGCTTGCTGGAACCACCTGCCAGTCATGCCAAAATCACCTGCCAACTACGCCAGAACCGCTTGGCGGACACTGCGGAAAAACCTGTCGGGCCGGCTGGAACCACATCTCAGACGTGCCAGAAACGTGTTCATGAGATGCTGGAACCACACCCCGAACAGACGGATACCACCTGCCAGAACCGCCTGAACCACCTGCTGAGCACGCCGGAACCACCTGCTCGACTCACCGGTACCACCTCCCTGACACGCCAAAATCACCTGCTGGGTATGCCAGAACCACTTGGCGGACACTCCGGAATCATCTGCCGGACATGCCGGAACCAGCTCTCAGACACACAAGAACCACGTGCCGGAGACGCCGGAAGCACCTGCCGAGCTTGCCGGAGCCACCTGCTCGACTCCCCAGAAACACCTGCCGGACACGCCAAAATCACCTGTCGGGTATGCCAGAACCACCTGGCGGACACTCCGAAATCACCTGCCGCGCATGCCGGACCCACCCCTCAGACGTGCTGGAAGCACGTGCCGGACACGCCGGAATCACCTACCGGACAGACCGGAACCACCTGCCGAGCACGCCGGAGCCACCTGTTCGACTCGCTGGAACCACCTGCCGGACATGCCAATATTAACTGCTGGCTATGCCAGAACCACCTGGGGGACGGTCCGGAATCGCCTGCCAGCCATGGCGGAACCACCTCTCAGACGTACCAGAACCACCTGCCGGAGAAGCTGGAAACACGTCCTGGACAGACTGGAACCACGTGACGGCCATGCCTGAACCACCTGCCGAGCACGGCGGAACCACCTGCCGGACACGCCAAAATCACCTGCGGGCTACGCCAGAACCACTTGGGCGACTCTCCGAAATGACCTGCCGGGCATGTTGGAACCACCTCTCAGACGTGCCAGCAGCACGTGGCGGACAGTCCTGAATCACCTGTTGGTCATACGCAACCACCTCTGAGACGCACCAGAACCACGTGCCGTGCACGCCGGAACCACCTACCGGACAGACCGGAATCAACTTTTGGGCATGCCGGAACCACAAGTCAGATGTGCCAGAAACACGTGCCGGAGACGCCGGAAGCACCTGCCGAGCACGTCGCAAGCACCTGCTCAACTCGCCTGAACCACCTGCCGGACACGCCAAAATCACCTGCCCGCTACACCAGCACCACTTCGGGGACAAGCCGGAATCACGTGAGGGGCATGCCGGCACAGCCTCTCAGACTGAACCTCGTGCCGGACACCACAGAACCACCTGCCGGACAGACCGGAACCACCTGCCGGACACGCCGGAACCACCGGCTCGACCCGCCGGAACGACCGCTGGACATGCAAAATCACCTGCCGGCTACGCCGCAAACACTTGGCGAACACTCCGGAATCACCTGCCGGGCATGCCGGAACCACCTCTCAGACGTACCAGAACCACCTGCCGGAGAAGCTGGAAACACGTCCTGGACAGTCTGGAGCCACCTGCCGGCCAAGCCTGAACCACCTGCCAAGCACAACGGAACAACCTGCCAGACACGCCACAATCACCTGCGTGTTATGCCAGAACCACTTGGAGGACTCTCTGGGATGACCTGCCGGGCATGCCGGAACCACCTCTCAGACGTGCCAGAACCATGTGGCGGACAGTCCGGAATCACCTGTTGGGCATGCGCAACCACCTCTGAGACGTACCAGAACCACATGCCGTGCAGGCTGGAACCACCTACCGGACGACCGGGATCACCTTTCGGGCATGCCGGAACCACCTGTCAGATGTGCCAGAAACACGTGCCGGAGACGCCGGAAGCACCTGCCAAGCACGTTGTAACCACCTGCTCAACTCGCCTGAACCACCTGCCGGACATGCCAAAATCACCTGCCGACTGTGCCAGAACCACTTGGCGAACACTCCGGAATCACTTGCCGGGCATGCAGGAACCACCTCTCAGACATGCCAGAACCCCGTGCCAATGACCCCGGCAGCACCAGCCGAGCACGCTGGAACCACCTGCTCGACTCGCCAGAACCACCTGCCGATCACGCAAAAATCACCTGCCGGCTACGCCACAACCATTTGGTGAACACTTTGGAATCACCTGCCAGGCTTGCTGGAACCACCTGCCAGTCATGCGAAAATCACCTGCCAACTACGCCAGAACCGCTTGGCGGACACTGCGGAAACACCTGTCGGGCCGGCTGGAACCACATCTCAGACGTGCCAGAAACGTGTTCATGAGATGCTGGAACCACACCCCGAACAGACGGATACCACCTGCCAGAACCGCCTGAACCACCTGCTGAGCACGCCGGAACCACCTGCTCGACTCACCGGTACCACCTCCCTGACACGCCAAAATCACCTGCTGGGTATGCCAGAACCACTTGGCGGACACTCCGGAATCATCTGCCGGACATGCCGGAACCAGCTCTCAGACACACCAGAACCAAGTGCCGGAGACGCCGGAAGCACCTGCCGAGCATGCCGGAGCCACCTGCTCGACTCGCCAGAAACACCTGCCGGACACGCCAAAATCACCTGCCGACTATGCCAGAACCACTTGGCGAACACTCCGGAATCACTTGCCGGGCATGCAGGAACCACCTCTCAGACATGCCAGAACCCTGTGCCAATGACCCCGGCAGCACCAGCCGAGCACGCCGGAACCACCTGCTCGACTCGCCTGAACCACCTGCCGGACACGCCAAAATCACCTGCCTGCTACACCAGCACCACTTCGGGGACAAGCCGGAATCACGTGAGGGGCATGCCGGCACAGCCTCTCAGACTGAACCTCGTGCCGGACACCACAGAACCACCTGCCGGACAGACCGGAACCACCTGCCGGACACGCCGGAACCACCGGCACGACCCGCCGGAACGACTGCTGGACATGCAAAATCACCTGCCGGCTAGGCCGCAAACACTTGGCGAACACTCCGGAATCACCTGCCGGGCATGCCGGAACCACCTCTCAGATATGCCAGAACCACGTGCCAATGACCCCGGAAGCACCTGCCGAGCACGCCGGAACCACCTGCTCGAATCGCCAGAACCACCTGCCGGACACGCAAAAATCACCTGCCTGCTACGCCACAACCAGTTGGGGAACACTTCGGAATCACCTGCCGGGCTTGCTGGAACCACCTGCCGGTCATGCCAAAATCACCTGCCAACTACGCCAGGACCACTTGGCGGACACTGTGGAAACACCTGTCGGGCCGGCCGGAACCACATCTCAGACGTGCCAGAACCATGTGCATGAGATGCTGGAACCACACCCCGAACAGACGGAAAACACCTGCCAGACCCGTCTGAACAACCTGCCGAGCACGCCGGAGCCACCTGCTCGACTCGCCGGAACCACCTACCTGACATGCCCAAATCACCAGCCGGGTATGCCAGAACCACTTGGCGGACACTCCGGAATCATCTGCCGGACATGCCGGAACCAGCTCTCGGACACACCAGAACCACGTGCCGGAGACGCCGGAAGCAAATGCCGAGCATGCCGGAGCCACCTGCTCGACTCGCCAGAAACACCTGCCGGACACGCCAAAATCACCTGCCGGGTACGCCAGAACGACCTGGCGGACACTACGGAATCACCTGCCGCGCATGCCGGAACCACCTCTCAGACGTGCCGGAAGCACGTGCCGGACACGCCGGAAACACCTACCGGACAGACCGGAACCACCTTCCGAGCACGCCGGAGCCACCTGTTCGACTCGCTGGAACCACCTGCCGGACAGGCCAATATCAACTGCTGGCTATGCCAGAACCACCTGGGGGACGGTCCGGAATCACCTGCCAGCCATGGCGGAACCACCTCTCAGACGTACCAGAACCACCTGCCGGAGAAGCTGGAAACACGTCCTGGACAGTCTGGAACCACCTGCCGGCCAAGCCTGAACCACCTGCCAAGCACAACGGAACAACCTGCCAGACACGCCAAAATCACCTGCGTGTTATGCCAGAACCACTTGGAGGACTCTCTGGGATGACCTGCCGGGCATGCCGGAACCACCTCTCAGACGTGCCAGAACCATGTGGCGGACAGTCCGGAATCACCTGTTGGGCATGCGCAACCACCTCTGAGACGTACCAGAACCACATGCCGTGCAGGCTGGAACCACCTACCGGACAGACCGGAATCACCTTTCGGGCATGCCGGAACCACCTGTCAGATGTGCCAGAAACACGTGCCGGAGACGCCGGAAGCACCTGCCAAGCACGTTGGAACCACCTGCTCAACTCGCCTGAACCACCTGCCGGACATGCCAAAATCACCTGCCGACTATGCCAGAACAACTTGGCGAACACTGCGGAATCACTTGCCGGGCATGCAGGAACCACCTCTCAGACATGCCAGAACCCCGTGCCAATGACCCCGGCAGCACCAGCCGAGCACGCTGGAACCACCTGCTCGACTCGCCAGAACCACCTGCCGATCACGCAAAAATCACCTGCCGGCTACGCCACAACCATTTGGTGAACACTTTGGAATCACCTGCCAGGCTTGCTGGAACCACCTGCCAGTCATGCGAAAATCACCTGCCAACTACGCCAGAACCGCTTGGCGGACACTGCGGAAACACCTGTCGGGCCGGCTGGAACCACATCTCAGACGTGCCAGAAACGTGTTCATGAGATGCTGGAACCACACCCCGAACAGACGGATACCACCTGCCAGAACCGCCTGAACCACCTGCTGAGCACGCCGGAACCACCTGCTCGACTCACCGGTACCACCTCCCTGACACGCCAAAATCACCTGCTGGGTATGCCAGAACCACTTGGCGGACACTCCGGAATCATCTGCCGGACATGCCGGAACCAGCTCTCAGACACACCAGAACCAAGTGCCGGAGACGCCGGAAGCACCTGCCGAGCATGCCGGAGCCACCTGCTCGACTCGCCAGAAACACCTGCCGGACACGCCAAAATCACCTGCCGACTATGCCAGAACCACTTGGCAAACACTCCGGAATCACTTGCCGGGCATGCAGGAACCACCTCTCAGACATGCCAGAACCCTGTGCCAATGACCCCGGCAGCACCAGCCGAGAACGCCGGAACCACCTGCTCGACTCGCCTGAACCACCTGCCGGACACGCCAAAATCACCTGCCTGCTACACCAGCACCACTTCGGGGACAAGCCGGAATCACGTGAGGGGCATGCCGGCACAGCCTCTCAGACTGAACCTCGTGCCGGACACCACAGAACCACCTGCCGGACAGACCGGAACCACCTGCCGGACACGCCGGAACCACCGGCACGACCCGCCGGAACGACTGCTGGACATGCAAAATCACCTGCCGGCTAGGCCGCAAACACTTGGCGAACACTCCGGAATCACCTGCCGGGCATGCCGGAACCACCTCTCAGATATGCCAGAACCACGTGCCAATGACCCCGGAAGCACCTGCCGAGCACGCCGGAACCACCTGCTCGAATCGCCAGAACCACCTGCCGGACACGCAAAAATCACCTGCCTGCTACGCCACAACCAGTTGGGGAACACTTCGGAATCACCTGCCGGGCTTGCTGGAACCACCTGCCGGTCATGCCAAAATCACCTGCCAACTACGCCAGGACCACTTGGCGGACACTGTGGAAACACCTGTCGGGCCGGCCGGAACCACATCTCAGACGTGCCAGAACCATGTGCATGAGATGCTGGAACCACACCCCGAACAGACGGAAAACACCTGCCAGACCCGTCTGAACAACCTGCCGAGCACGCCGGAGCCACCTGCTCGACTCGCCGGAACCACCTACCTGACATGCCCAAATCACCAGCCGGGTATGCCAGAACCACTTGGCGGACACTCCGGAATCATCTGCCGGACATGCCGGAACCAGCTCTCAGACACACCAGAACCACGTGCCGGAGACGCCGGAAGCACCTGCCGAGCATGCCGGAGCCACCTGCTCGACTCGCCAGAAACACCTGCCGGACACGCCAAAATCACCTGCCGGGTACGCCAGAACCACCTGGCGGACACTACGGAATCACCTGCCGCGCATGCCGGAACCACCTCTCAGACGTGCCGGAAGCACGTGCCGGACACGCCGGAATCACCTACCGGACAGACCGGAACCACCTGCCGAGCACGCCGGAGCCACCTGTTCGACTCGCTGGAACCACCTGCCGGACAGGCCAATATCAACTGCTGGCTATGCCAGAACCACCTGGGGGACGGTCCGGAATCACCTGCCAGCCATGGCGGAACCACCTCTCAGACGTACCAGAACCACCTGCCGGAGAAGCTGGAAACACGTCCTGGACAGACTGGAACCACGTGACGGCCATGCCTGAACCACCTGCCAAGCACGACGGAACAACCTGCCAGACACGCCAAAATCACCTGCGGGCTACGCCAGAACCACTTGGAGGACTCTCTGGAATGACCTGCCGGGCATGCCGGAACCACCTCTCAGACGTGCCAGAACCATGTGGCGGACAGTCCGGAATCACCTGTTGGGCATGCGCAACCACCTCTGACACGTACCAGAACCACGTGCCGTGCACGCCGGAACCACCTACCGGACAGACCGGAATCACCTTTCGGGCATGCCGGAACCACCAGTCAGATGTGCCAGAAACACGTGCCGGAGACGCCGGAAGCACCTGCCAAGCACGTCGGAACCACCTGCTCAACTCGCCTGAACCACCTGCCGGACATGCCAAAATCACCTGCCGACTATGCCAGAACCACTTGGCGAACACTCCGGAATCACTTGCCGGGCATGCAGGAACCACCTCTCAGACATGCCAGAACCCCGTGCCAATGACCCCGGAAGCACCAGCCGAGCACGCCGGAACCACCTGCTCGACTCGCCAGAACCACCTGCCGATCACGCAAAAATCACCTGCCGGCTACGCCACAACCAGTTGGTGAACACTTTGGAATCACCTGCCAGGGCTTGCTGGAACCACCTGCCAGTCATGCCAAAATCACCTGCCAACTACGCCAGAACCGCTTGGCGGACACTGCGGAAACACCTGTCGGGCCGGCTGGAACCACATCTCAGACGTGCCAGAAACGTGTTCATGAGATGCTGGAACCACACCCCGAACAGACGGATACCACCTGCCAGAACCGCCTGAACCACCTGCTGAGCACGCCGGAACCACCTGCTCGACTCACCGGTACCACCTCCCTGACACGCCAAAATCACCTGCTGGGTATGCCAGAACCACTTGGCGGACACTCCGGAATCATCTGCCGGACATGCCGGAACCAGCTCTCAGACACACCAGAACCACGTGCCGGAGACGCCGGAAGCACCTGCCGAGCATGCCGGAGCCACCTGCTCGACTCGCCAGAAACACCTGCCGGACACGCCAAAATCACCTGCCGGGTATGCCAGAACCACCTGGCGGACACTACGAAATCACCTGCCGCGCATGCCGGAACCACCTCTCAGACGTGCCGGAAGCACGTGCCGGACACGCCGGAATCACCTACCGGACAGACCGGAACCACCTGCCAAGCACGCCGGAGCCACCTGTTCGACTCGCTGGAACCACCTGCCGGACAGGCCAATATCAACTGCTGGCTATGCCAGAACCACCTGGGGGACAGTCCGGGATCACCTGCCAGCCATGGCGGAACCACCTCTCAGACGTACCAGAACCACCTGCCGGAGAAGCTGGAAACACGTCCTGGACAGACTGGAACCACGTGACGGCCATGTCTGAACAACCTGCCGAGCACGGCGGAACCACCTGCCGGACACGCCAAAATCACCTGCGGGCTACGCCAGAACCACTTGGACGACTCTCCGAAATGACCTGCCGGGCATGTTGGAACCACCTCTCAGACGTGCCAGAAGCACGTGGCGGACAGTCCGGAATCACCTGTTGGGCATACGCAACCACCTCTGACACGTACCAGAACCACGTGCCATGCACGCCGGAACCACCTAACGGACAGACCGGAATCCACTTTTGGGCATGCCGGAACCACCAGTCAGATGTGCCAGAAACACGTGACGGAGACGCCGGAAGCACCTGCCGAGCACGTCGCAACCACCTGCTCAACTCGCCTGAACCACCTGCCGGACACGCCAAAATCACCTGCCCGCTACACCAGCACCACTTCGGGGACAAGCCGGAATCACGTGAGGGGCATGCCGGCACAGCCTCTCAGACTGAACCTCGTGCCGGACACCACAGAACCACCTGCCGGACAGACCGGAACCACCTGCCGGACACGCCGGAACCACCGGCTCGACCCGCCGGAACGACCGCTGGACATGCAAAATCACCTGCCGGCTACGCCGGAAACACTTGGCGAACACTCCGGAATCACCTGCCGGGCATGCCGGAACCACCTCTCAGATATGCCAGAACCACGTGCCAATGACCCCGGAAGCACCTGCCGAGCACGCCGGAACCACCTGCTCGACTCGCCAGAACCACCTGCCGGACACGCAAAAATCACCTGCCGGCTACGCCACAACCAGTTGGGGAACACTTCGGAATCACCTGCCGGGCTTGCTGGAACCACCTGCCGGTCATGCCAAAATCACCTGCCAACTACGCCAGGACCACTTGGCGGACACTGTCGAAACATCTGTCGGGCCGGCCGGAACCACATCTCAGACGTGCCAGAACCATGTGCATGAGATGCTGGAACCACACCCCGAACAGACGGAAAACACCTGCCAGACCCGTCTGAACAACGTGCCGAGCACGCCGGAGCCACCTGCTCGACTCGCCGGAACCACCTACCTGACATGCCCAAATCACCAGCCGGGTATGCCAGAACCACTTGGCGGACACTCCGGAATCATCTGCCGGACATGCCGGAACCAGCTCTCAGACACACCAGAACCACGTGCCGGAGACGCCGGAAGCACCTGCCGAGCATGCCGGAGCCACCTGCTCGACTCGCCAGAAACACCTGCCGGACACGCCAAAATCACCTGCCGGGTACGCCAGAACCACCTGGCGGACACTCCGAAACCACCTGTCGCGCATGCCGGAACCACCTCTCAGACGTGCCGGAAGCACGTGCCGGACACGCCGGAATCACCTACCGGACAGACCGGAACCACCTGCCGAGCACGCCGGAGCCACCTGTTCGACTCGCTGGAACCACCTGCCGGACAGGCCAATATCAACTGCTGGCTATGCCAGAACCACCTGGGGGACGGTCCGGAATCACCTGCCAGCCATGGCGGAACCACCTCTCAGACGTACCAGAACCACCTGCCGGAGAAGCTGGAAACACGTCCTGGACAGTCTGGAACCACCTGCCGGCCAAGCCTGAACCACCTGCCAAGCACAACGGAACAACCTGCCAGACACGCCAAAATCACCTGCGTGTTATGCCAGAACCACTTGGAGGACTCTCTGGGATGACCTGCCGGGCATGCCGGAACCACCTCTCAGACGTGCCAGAACCATGTGGCGGACAGTCCGGAATCACCTGTTGGGCATGCGCAACCACCTCTGAGACGTACCAGAACCACATGCCGTGCAGGCTGGAACCACCTACCGGACAGACCGGAATCACCTTTCGGGCATGCCGGAACCACCTGTCAGATGTGCCAGAAACACGTGCCGGAGACGCCGGAAGCACCTGCCAAGCACGTCGCAACCACCTGCTCAACTCGCCTGAACCACCTGCCGGACATGCCAAAATCACCTGCCGACTATGCCAGAACCACTTGGCGAACACTCCGGAATCACTTGCCGGGCATGCAGGAACCACCTCTCAGACATGCCAGAACCCCGTGCCAATGACCCCGGAAGCACCAGCCGAGCACGCCGGAACCACCTGCTCGACTCGCCAGAACCACCTGCCGATCACGCAAAAATCACCTGCCGGCTACGCCACAACCAGTTGGTGAACACTTTGGAATCACCTGCCAGGCTTGCTGGAACCACCTGCCAGTCATGCCAAAATCACCTGCCAACTACGCCAGAACCACTTGGCGGACACTGCGGAAACACCTGTCGGGCCGGCTGGAACCACATCTCAGACGTGCCAGAAACGTGTTCATGAGATGCTGGAACCACACCCCGAACAGACGGATACCACCTGCCAGAACCGCCTGAACCACCTGCTGAGCACGCCGGAACCACCTGCTCGACTCACCGGTACCACCTCCCTGACACGCCAAAATCACCTGCTGGGTATGCCAGAACCACTTGGCGGACACTCCGGAATCATCTGCCGGACATGCCGGAAACAGCTCTCAGACACACCAGAACCAAGTGCCGGAGACGCCGGAAGCACCTGCCGAGCATGCCGGAGCCACCTGCTCGACTCGCCAGAAACACCTGCCGGACACGCCAAAATCACCTGCGGGCTACGCCAGAACCACTTGGACGACTCTCCGAAATGACCTGCCGGGCATGTTGGAACCACCTCTCAGACGTGCCAGAAGCACGTGGCGGACAGTCCGGAAACACCCGTTGGGCATACGCACCCACCTCTGAGACGTACCAGAACCACGTGCAGTGCACGCTCGAACCACCTACCGGACAGACCGGAATCAACTTTTGGGCATGCCGGAACCACAAGTCAGATGTGCCAGAAACACGTGCCGGAGACGCCGGAAGCACCTGCCGAGCACGCCGGAACCACCTGCTCGACTCGCCAGAACCACCTGCCAGACACGCAAAAATCACCTGCCGGCTACGCCACAACCAGTAGGGGAACACTTGGGAATCACCTGCCGGGCTTGCTGGAACCACCTGCCGGTCATGCCAAAATCACCTGCCATCTACGCCAGTACCACTTGGCGGACACTGTGGAAACACCTGTCGGGCCGGCCGGAACCACATCTCAGACGTTCCAGAACCATGTGCATGAGATGCTGGAACCACACCCCGAACAGACGGAAAACACCTGCCAGACCCGTCTGAACAACCTGCCGAGCACGCCGGAGCCACCTGCTCGACTCGCCGGAACCACCTAACTGACATACCCAAATCACCAGACGGGTATGCCAGAACCACTTGGCGGACACTCCGGAATCATCTGCCGGACATGCCGGAACCAGCTCTCAGACACACCAGAGCCACGTGCCGGAGACGCCGGAAGCACCTGCCGAGCATGCCGGAGCCACCTGCTCGACTCGCCAGAAACACCTGCCGGACACGCCAAAATCACCTGCCGGCTACGCCAGAACCACCTGGCGGATACTCCGAAATCACCTGTCGCGCATGCCGGAACCACCTCTCAGACGTGCCGGAAGCACGTCCCGGACACGCCGGAATCACCTACCGGACAGACCGGAACCACCTGCCGAGCACGCCGGAGCCACCTGTTCGACTCGCTGGAACCACCTGCCGGACAGGCCAATATCAAGTGCTGGCTATGCCAGAACCACCTGGGGGACGGTCCGGAATCACCTGCCAGCCATGGCGGAACCACCTCTCAGACGTACCAGCACCACCTGCCGGAGAAGCTGGAAACACGTCCTGGACAGACTGGAACCACGTGACGGCCATGCCTGAACCACCTGCCGAGCACGGCGGAACCACCTGCCGGACACGCCAAAATCACCTGCGGGCTACGCCAGAACCACTTGGGCGACTCTCTGAAATGACCTGCCGGGCATGTTGGAACCACCTCTCAGACGTGCCAGAAGCACGTGGCGGACAGTCCGGAATCACCTGTTGGGCATACGCAACCACCTCTGAGACGTACCAGAACCACGTGCCGTGCACGCCGGAACCACCTACCGGACAGACCGGAATCCACTTTTGGGCATGCCGGAACCACCAGTCAGATGTGCCAGAAACACGTGCCGGAGACGCCGGAAGCACCTGCCGAGCACGTCGCAACCACCTGCTCAACTCGCCTGAACCACCTGCCGGACACGCCAAAATCAACTGCCCGCTACACCAGCACCACTTCGGGGACAAGCCGGAATCACGTGAGGGGCATGCCGGCACAGCCTCTCAGACTGAACCTCGTGCCGGTCACCACAGAACCACCTGCCGGACAGACCGGAACCACCTGCCGGACACGCCGGAACCACCGGCTCGACCCGCCGGAACGACCGCTGGACATGCAAAATCACCTGCCGGCTACGCCGGAAACACTTGGCGAACACTCCGGAATCACCTGCTGGGCATGCCTTAACCACCTCTCAGATATGCCAGAACCACGTGCCAATGACCCTGGAAGCACCTGCCGAGCACGCCGGAACCACCTGCGCGACTCGCCAGAACCACCTGCCGGACACGCAAAAATCACCTGCCGGCTACGCCACAACCAGTTGGGGAACACTTCGGAATTCCCTGCCGGGCTTGCTGGAACCACCTGCCGGTCATGCCAAAATCACCTGCCAACTACGCCAGTACCACTTGGCGGACACTGTGGAAACACCTGTCGGGCCGGCCGGAACCACATCTCAGACGTGCCAGAACCATGTGCATGAGATGCTGGAACCACACCCCGAACAGACGGAAAACACCTGCCAGACCCGTCTGAACAACCAGCCGAGCAC
>NW_027228167.1:0-35588 GCF_037783145.1 Equus przewalskii
CGAATGAAAGAATTTATATTGTTATCATGTCCATACAACTCAAAGCACTTTACAGATTCAAAGAAATCTTTCTAAAAATTCCAAGGGCAGTTTTTGTATAAATAGAGCAAACAATTCTAAAATTGTATGGAACCACAAAAGACTCCAAATGGTAAAAGCAATTTCGAGAAACAAGAATAAAGCTGGAGGCATCACACTCCCTGATTTCAAGCTATGTTACAAAGCTATAGTAATCAAAACAGTATAGAAGCAGCATAAAAACGTGCACATAGATCAATGAAACCGAATAGAGAGACCAGAAACAAACCCATGCATAAGTGGTCAATTAATTCACGACAAAGGAGCCAAGGATATGTAATGCATAAAGGACAGTCTCTTCAATAAATAGTGTTGGAAAAACCAGACAGTTACATGGAAAAGAATGAAACTAGACCACTGTCTTACACTATACACAAAATGAACTCAAAATGGATTAAAGACTGGAAAGTAAAACCTGAATGCATATAACTCCTAGAAGAAAACATAGAAGGTGAGCCCCTTGACATCAGTCTTGGCGATGTTTTTTTTATTTTACACAAGAAGCAAAGGCAACAAATGCAAAAGTAAACAAGTGAGACTACATCACACTAAAGGCTTCTGAACAGAAAAGGAAACCGTCAACACAACGGAAAGCCAACCTATAGAATGGGTAAAAGTATTTGCAAACCACATATCAGATTAAAAGTTAATATCCCAAACACAGAGGGAATACAACTCAATAGAAAAAAATCCAAACAATTCTGTTTTAAAAATAGGCAGAGGATCTGAATAGATACTTTTCCAAAAAGACATACAAAAGGCCAACAGGTGCATAAATAGGTGCTCAAAATCACTAATTAATAGGGAAATGCAATTCAAAACCACAATGAAATATAACCTCAGGCCTGTTAGAATGACTATCATCAAAAAGACAAGAGATAAGTGTTGGAGAGGTTGTGGAGAAAAGGGAACCCTTGTGCACTGTTGGCAGGAATGTAAATTGGCACAACCACTATTGAAAACAGTACAGAGACACCTCAAAAAATTAAAACAGAACTACCATATGATCCAACGATTCCACTTCTGGGTATTATTTTGAGTAAAATAAAATCATTATCATTATTTACAACAGCCAGGATAAGGAAACAACCTAAGTGTTGTGGATGTTAGAAAACAAATAATTAAGGTCACCTATTCTACTTTAAATCCTTGTCTTAATTTCTACATCACTTTATTTTTATTATAGTTCAACCATTAATTCTTTTCATTTCTATCCCCTCCAATTATTTCTCAAATTTCCTTTCAATGTTTCAGATGGGATTATGAATGAGTCTCTGTGTGTATATATGTGTGCAAGCGTGTTTATTTGAAAGAAAATTATATATAAATATACATATACTTACACAATTCCTTGCCTGTGAACTTGTTCTTGATTCAGCAAAGTGTTTCCACACGTTTCATTAATTTCTCACAATACCCATCTGAATTAGGTTTATTATCCCATGTTACTGTCAGAAATAAGGAAACTGAGGCTCAGGGAGATTTGATTTTTAACATTTACATAAGGAAGCAATTAAAGGTTTGTGCATTTTCTTAAATTAGATATAAATGAATCCATGTTGTAAGTCTTCTTAATTTTTTACAGCTTCCTTAATTTAGCAAATTTTACATTTTAATATGTGCAATATATTACATGAAATTTTACTCCAATAAATTAATTAAAAGAAACAATCTGATGATGTATGTCTCCAGGTAGGATCTAGAGCACAGGGGGCTGAGGCACACGAAGGGGGCAGAGGGGAGATACAACTTCTAACTGGGTAGAAAGCAAAGTGTCATATATGGATATAAAAGCAGTGGATTAAACTAGGCAATTCACCTTTGTTAACTAGATTAACCTACATATAGAGAGTAAACAGATATAAATTGGTTCAAGATAGAACTTTTACTACAGCCTCACATGACATCATGGACGAGATACAGAAACACAATATAGAAACTCACGGCTGACCACAGACTCACAAGCATCTGAACAATGATCAGAACAACTCCCCACAATGTAATTCCATTTAATAATAAAGGCATTACAATAAACAATTTGATTTAAAACATCTTGTTAAGCAGCGATATCTAACTGATACAATCAGCAAAGTGAACAGCAATGAGAGAAGTTGTCACAATTGGTTGCTTTTTACTTTGGCATTTGTGCTGATATTGGAGGCAGCATTCATGATTATTGTTATTCACGTTTATTTCAAGTAACTGTATTAACAAATGGCTATACTGGGGTTCCAGATAAGTTGGAGAGGTTGAAAGGATATGTTTGTTTGCACAGAAAAATTGGTGACCCTAAATCACATGACAGGACAGGAATTCAAGCTCTCTTGTGAACCATCGTTTGGTCATAAGATTGAACATTCCTGAGCATGGAGGAGATAAGTAAGGATGACTTTAATGGTGCTTATTCAAGGCCTTTTTAGTGGTTATGACAAAATTTAGAAAAGGAGAGAGATTTTAGAGCAATAGAGGAGTCATAATTGTAGGCACCACTGAAATTTTTGAAGCAAAAAAAGAAACAATTCAGTAAAAAAGCATAAAATATACCAACCAAACATTCACTCCAATGCATAAACTCACTCACATGTGGACACCAATATTCCATACTTTCATGAGTACCTGTATGGCAACTTGAAAAATTTTCCCTGGTAACAAAATGTGTGGTTTAAAATTTTGCTTCCTCATATTTAAGGTCAGCTCCGATGCGAAGACCATATTAAGCCAAGCTATTTATTCAAATCTGTCTTTCAATAGAGACGCCATTGGGAGATATGTATTTGATAATTAGTTTTTGTCAGTGACAGGTAGACATCGGGGACACAAGGCTGAATAAGAAAATAACACTATGAGATGCGTTATAAACCTCAGTGTTGTCTTAAATTTGAAATTAGCAGGAAGAATAGAGTTGTGATGTAGAGAAGAATGATGGATCCAAAGTGGAAACTTTGTTTTCAGGTTTTACTCTGCAATAAAATTATATAATGGCTTTAGTTGACAAGAGTAGGTTTTTCCATGTGAGTAATACAATTTATGACCTTTCTTTCAGAAAAATATACTAAAAAAGTACTTAGGAAGATAGACGTCATTTCAGAAAAAAATATTTTTTTAAGATTGGCACCTGAGCTAACAACTGTTGCCAATCTTCTTTCTTTTTTTTCTGATTTATCTCCCCCAATCCCCCCCCCATACATAGTTGTATATCTTAGTTGCAGGTCCTTCTAGTTGTGGCATGTGGGACGCCACCTCAATGTGTCCTGATGAGCAGTACCATCTCCGCTCCCAGGATCCGAACTGGCGAAACCCTGGGCTGCCACAGAGGAGCGCGCAAACTTAACCACTCGGCCAGGGGACCGGCCCCCAGAAAAAAATATTTTTAAGAAATCTAATTTGTCCCACGGAAGAAATGGAAATTTCCAAATATTTTTCATCAAAGTTTGGGAAAAACTTGGAGAAATTAGGGAAGTATAAAAATGGAAAACTGTCCATATATCAGACAAAGCAGAAAGCTTAATCAAGTGATTTACTTAAATTGTATAGGGAAGCTGAAATCAAAGAAATGGAAATATCAGGCAATAGATAGAAGGAACAAGTGCTATTTCCACAATCTGATAAAAAGAATAGCAATTTCTGGCTCTAATGCTTTGAGCCCTGCAATTACATAAGATTCTTCAGCCGCAGGACCCTTTTGCATCTGCCACCCCAAAGAATCTTTTCCAGAGCCTTCT
Source organism: Equus przewalskii (assembly GCF_037783145.1). Lineage (NCBI taxonomy): Eukaryota > Metazoa > Chordata > Mammalia > Perissodactyla > Equidae > Equus > Equus przewalskii. Next base: position 3,801 of record NW_027228167.1, read on the forward strand.
TTATCTCTTTGTTCCTCAGACTGTAGATGAAGGGGTTCAGCATGGGGGTGACCACAGTGTACATCACTGAGGCTGTTGCACTGGAGTGTGAGCTGTGGGTAGCAGCAGAGCTGAGGTACACGCCTAAGCTTGTACAATAAAATAAGGAGACAATGGAGAGGTGAGAAGCACAGGTGGAAAATGCTTTATACTTCCCCTGAGCTGATGAAATTCCAAATAGGGAGGAAACTATCTTACAGTATGCATAAAGGATACCAGCCACGGAACCACCACCCAGCAGCACTGCTGAAAAACACACCACTGTGTCATTGAGAATGGTGTCAGAACAGGCAAGTTGGACCACTTGTTTGATTTCACAGAAAAAGTGGGGGATTTCCAAGTCTGTACCAAAAGATAGCCACAAAAGCATTAAACTCTGTAACAAGGAATTCAGGGCACTCATGATCCAGGACACCAGAAGCAGCAGTGCACAGAGAACTGGGTTCATGGTGACTGGGTAGTGCGGGGGTAGAAGATGGCCACGAAGCGGTCATAGGCCATCACTGTCAGAAGGAAGGTGTCCAACACTACAAACAGCATGAAAAGATACATCTGGGTGATGCAGCCTTCATAGGTTATACCTTTGCTCTGAGTCTGGATGTTCAGGAGCCTCTTTGGGATGGTGGTGGAGGTGAAACAGATGCCCAAAAAGGACAGGTTGGAGAGGAAGAAGTACATGGGTGTGTGGAGGTGGGAGTCTGAGCTGACAGCCAAGATGATGAGCAGATTTACAAACACAGTGATCAGGTACATGGAGAGGAAAAACCCAAATATGAGAGGCTTCAGTTCTGCTTCCTTTGATAATCCCAGAAGGAGAAATTCTGAAATTTCTGTGTCATTTCCTGCTTCCGTGTGGTGGTGGTCACAACTAGGAAAGAAAAAAAATAACAGGATAAATTTCTACATATATATTTGTGTTGATCAGATTGCCTTTAAGGGATCTCCCCAGATACCTGTGATTAGGAATTCCTGTCTCACGTTCAGCCTTTATCCCAAGAGGTCACATATTCTACAGCTTTAATGCAAAATTCTTTCATGCATTTGAGGAATTTATGTTGACTACTGACAATCTTCCAGGTAAGATTATAGAATGCTAAGAAACAAAACTTCCTAACATCCAATGATGGAGAAAGAACATAAACTAGAAAAAATATATATATACATCATGTCAGATAGTGACAGGTGCTATTAAAAAAGCAGGTGTAAAATAGGATGAATGAAGATGCTATATTTTATTGGGAGTTCAGGAAGACCTGCAAAACAAGGTAAAATTTGACCAGAGTCATGGTAGACAGAGCAGGAGATGCTAGGTTATCTGGGGGCAGTCTGTGCCCTGTTGAGGACAGAATCATTGCAAAGGCCCCAAGGATGGTACTTGTTTCAGATATTCAAGGCTCAAAAGGAAGCCAGAGTGTTGAGGGGAATGGACAAGACCGAGAGAATGAGAGGTGGTGTCAGAGAACGTTGAGGAATGAGGTGGTCTCCCTGCTGGAGCTGAAACTTCAGGACACAGGGAGTCCCTCGATCACGTGTTGTACATTTGTAATTTTGTTTCGAAGGAATCCTATTGATAGAAGTGGATCTCCTCTTTATCTCCATCTTCTGGTTGACATTGTGGTGTCTGTTTTTAAGGGTCACGAGCTTCGGTATCACTGTCCAGAGAACTGCTCACACCCCACAAAGTACACACACACACTCACACACAGCACACTATGGCCTAATGTGGCCGTGTTACTCCCTGACTCTTCTCACTTCCAGCCACAATAATTAGGAAGGAAATGATATAAGGCAAGTTGTCAACACCAAATTACCCTTGACAAATAGAAATGGCAAGTAATAGGATATATTGGAGTATATGAGGAAACCATTTGGTATAAACCTAATTTGGCCTGAACTTGGTTGTCCAAAAGGGCCTGACCTTGGCTGTTGATCAGGCATTGTATATCTGCTTTAGATATTCCCTATGGCAAGAACAAAGGGCCTTGAGATAAAGGTGCAGCTTCCCTCCCCCTCCCAACACTGGCATTTCCTTAAGGATTAAGCATCTTTCCTTAGGCTAGGAACTGATTGCCACACTCACCTGTGACCACCCAGCTCCAAACAACAGACTTGCTTCCTGCTGCGTGTCCACCTAGATAGCAGACCCACTAGCTGCTGTGTCCATCAAGCGCTGTGCTGACAGGGCAATCTTGTGACTATCGTGGGAGGGACATTTCAATCACAGGTAAAGCATCCTCTTTGGGGGTATATAACCACTCTGTATACCTCACTTCTTTGGTGCCTGAAGGAAGAAAGGCCCTGGGCCATGGTCCTCAGATTTTAGCTCAGAATAAACTCTCCCAAATTTTTATTTATAGATTGGTTATGGATTATTTTCATCGACACCCTCAAAATGTAGAAATAGAACCCAAATTCAGGTTGGTAAGCTTCCCATGGACACGTCAACATGGATCTCCATTTTAATATGACCATTGTGTGCTCTATATTTAAAGAACATTTAGAAAGCCATTAAAAAAACAGAGAGAGGAATGAAAAGAACACATAAGCTCAGGGGCTCCCTGAGAGATTGTGATGACAAGAAAGCTTCCTGGACTCAGGCAGCATTTCAGCCCCAGTTATAACCCCTTGATGCCCAGAATAACAAATAAGGCAGCAAAAAACAATGTAGCTATAAGAGAAAGGACCCTGTCATAAAACACTTTTCTGAATGATTTTAAATGCAAAATTTTTGAATCAGAAAACTGAGTTTTGAACTTCAGATTTACCACATTTTAGCTGTTTGAACTTGGAGAGACAACAGTTCCATTCTAGATGTTAACATGCTCGCTCAAATAGCAGGGATACTGGTGTCCATCCTCCCATGGTGGTAAACAAATTCAGTTGATATATGTAAGAAGCTTAGCATAGTTTCCTCCTGTTACTAAATGAGTGGATATCACTGGTGACTAGATTTGGCCGATTTTTTCTTCCACCTGGCAAATGTCCCCATTGCTTCCCCACCTCCAGGTAGTGAAGTATAGCAAAGTAGAGTCATTAACAAACCCTTTTTTTCATGTTAAATATGATTTTTTTCATGTGAATACCCAACATGAGAGATGATACAGTGAAATGTATGACTCAAGAACTGCTCCTGCAAGGCATTATCTAACTCCACAGCTCTTTCTAATAAATACAGAATGTGCTCAAATGAATCCCATCTTAAAAAGTTAGAAAAAATGCCTTCAGTTCATTGCACACACGTCCACACCTAATACTGTATTTTCTTACTCCCCTTACCTGCAAAACACCCTGGATATGTTCTAACTGTATTAGAGCCACTTTATGCTTCCCGTTCCTTCCTCAATCTTATCCAAGTAGACTTCCATCCCCATTCCTTATTTGTCGAAAATGACCCTTGTGTTGATGAGTCCGACAGACACTTCTCTTTTTAACATATTAAGTAAATTGATTAGACTATTTGACAAATGAACACGACAATCTCTCCACTCTGGGCTAGCCTGGTCAAGCTCTCAGGTGAGCTCAGGTAAAAGTTCTCCACGTCCATTTTCTCTGAACCTCTCCTGAAGAATCTACTGGGTTCTCAGTCTCACCTGGATAAAGTCTCTGAGAGGAAAGTGTCCATGTGGAAGCCCAAATTCCTGCCTGGATGGGTGATGATGGAGACTGAAGCTCTGTTGCCTTCTGGACAGCAGACGGGAATGAAGCATTGGTCTCCTTGCTGGACTTAGGAATCCAAAAGTAACAACCATGTCCTGCTCAGCTCCAGGTTGCCCACCCTGAAGGATTGCAGCAGAGGAGATATCTACCACTTTCTCTTTCTCCTCATTAGGTGCTGTTTCCGTTGTTGCTCCCACCTCTGAGCACATCATTTCCCCTTGAGACTGGTCTGGAAAGAAAGAAAATTTTTCTCACTGATACTCTGTTCCCAGAAGACCCGGTGAGAAGTCAGGTGAATGCATTGGCATTACTCCTTCTCATGAACTCAACTGTCTTCCAGAGTTTTAACCTCCTTGCACCTTATGCTAACTTTGAGTTAACATTTTTTTCCAATTTTGCAAGTGAGGAACCTGTCTTGACTAAGTACCATGTACCTCCCAAGTATTGACTGTGGCAGGAACATCTCCTGATATTTCCAGAAAATTGGTATTCCCTTCTTCAACCACGGAGAGAGGTGTGTTTCTTTGCTACAAAACCATGGGAACTATAATCCTTGGCTTCATGATGCTTGTGGCAAATCAACTAGAAGATCCATGCTTGTAACTCTACTTAAGAGCTCTCATTTATTTCTTCTCTTTAAAAATGTTTGTAGATTTTAAAATATATTTAGATATTTTTATACACCATGAACTGAGCTCAGAATCTTACATGGATTGTCTCATTTAATTTTTACAAAAGTCCATTGTATGTGATCAGTACTTTGACGAACCTCAGTTTACATCTGCAGAAATGGGACTCAGTAGGATTATGTGATCTGTCCAAAGTTATGAACTGAGTAGAGGATAAGCTCTGATTGGAACTCCCTCAAGATATTTCCACTTCTCATACTTGATGTCTGTGGGTCTCAGATGGGGTGATTTTGCCTCCAGGGAACATGTAGCAATGTCTGGAGAAATTTTTGGTTGTCACAACCAACGTGGGAGGTGCTACTGTCTCCTAGTGGGTTGAGGCAAGGGATGCTGCTACACATGCTACTATGCACAGGACAGCCCATCAAAAATAATTATCCAGCACAGATGCCAACAGTGGGAGGAGGGAAAGTTCTAGACCAGAACTTCTCCAGCATCAATGTGTGTAGGAGTCACTTGGGGATCATCTTCATGAGCGGATTCTGAATCCACAGGTGTAAGACGGACCCAGAGAGTCTGAATCTCCAACTCGATCTTAGTCAGGTGGATGCTGCAGATCCTGGTCTATGGACTTGTCTTTGAGTGTGAGGGCTGTGGTCCAGTGTCAGAGTGAGATGTAGGTATTATGAGGTCTTCTCCACCAAGACTCCTCCACCCACCTCAGCTCTCACCTTAGGTCGTCAAATGATGGACTCAGTAACCCAACTTCTGCATGCTCGAGTTTACGTGTGCTCCTTGAGTATTTCCCTCATGACAGGAAATGACTCCTTAGGCCTTTGATTCTTTATCTATAAATAGGGAATTCCACCTATCTATGGATTTAGTGTGCAAAGCTGGTAATAATTTAGAACTAATGGCAAATTACCTGGCCCACAGCAGATGCTCAATCTACAGCTGTCGTTGTGACTATGTCCCAGTTCTGTGTTTACTAAGCTCATTGTGATGCAAAAGAATCTCTAGGGACAGGAATTGAGCCCAGCATTTGCCCTACTCCTGGGAGACAGTGAACTGTGGTCTTTAAGGGGGATCTTCTCCCAGGGCCCCGCCCACAGAGAAGAGTGCTTGAGAGGCCACCATTCTATGCCCTGTTGTACTCAGGGGCATCATCCTTGAGCCCCCCTACAGGCTTCAAATGGACACAGTAAGAATTTTAGACTCTTCAAGATGCTTTATTATCTTGCTATGTTCCACTTGGGAATATCTGAAAAGCAGCTGTTTCTTGGTGAATCAAATTGTTCCACCAACTCTTTGTATCTTCCTGTTGCAAGTCTATAGCATATAATTAATAAATGTTTGTTGTAAAAAAAAAGTGTTAAATATTTATGTGTCTGTCTGCCCTATATAGAATTTAATTCATTTTTCACAATAATTTATTCACTTTTCCATTCTCACAGGTAGGCTGTACCTCCCCACCGACTGCCTTTTAGACTACAAATAAAATTTCCCCAGCTTTACTGAGACATAATCGACATATAACATTTTATAATTTTAAAGTACACATTATGGTTTGCTATACATATATATTGCATAATTATTACCCCAATAAAATTAATTAATATATCCAGCAGTTTATATAATTACATTTTTTTGTACCGAGAACATTTAAGATATACTTGCTTAGCAATTTTCAAGTATATAACGCAGTATTGTTAACTATAGTCACTGTGCTTCACATTAGATCTACAGAACTTATACATTTTATAACTGGAAGTTTGTACCCTTTGACCAACATCTCCACGTTCCCCTCAGGCCGCAGTCCTAGGTGAAAATCTATTTACTCTTTGGTTCTATGAGTTTGACATTTTTAGATACCATATATAAGAGATATCATAAAGTTTTGTCTTTCTCTCTCTGACTTATTTATTATAATGCCCTCAAGTTCTATCCATGTTATCCATGTTGTTGCAAAAGAAAGGATTTTATTCTTCTTTATTGCTGAATAATCTCATATATATATGATAAGATAATAATCTTATATATATATATATATATATATATATCACATTTTCTTTATCCATTCACTTGTTGGTGGAGACTTAGGTTGTTTCCATGTCTTGGCCATTGTAAATAATGTTGCAATGAACATGGAGTGGGTGCAGATATCTCTTTGAGATAGTGATTTTCTTTCCTTTGGATGTATATCCAGAAGTGACATTGCTGGATTGCATACAGCTCTATGTTTGATTTTTTGAGAATCTTCCATACTGTTTTCCATAGTGGCTATACAGATTTACATTCCTATCAACAGTGTACCAGTGTTCTCTTTTCTGCACATCTTCACAGTATTTATCTTTTGTCTTTTGTTTGTTTGTTTTTGTTTTTTGCTGAGGAAGATTGTTCCTGAGCTAATATCTGTGCCAATCTTCCTCTATTTTGTCTGTGGGTTGCCACCATACCATGAATGATGTGTGGGGCTAGGTCCACACCAGGGACCTAAACATGTAAACCTGGGCCACTGAAGCAGAACACACCAAATGTAACCACCAGGCCACAGGGCTGGCCCGATCTTTTGTCATTTTGATAACTGAATTCCTAACAGGTGTGAGAGGTATCTCGTTGTGGTCTTGATTTGCATCTTCCTGATGAGAAGTGAGGTTGAACACCTTTTCCCGTATCTGTTGGTTATTTATCTTCTTTCAGAAAATTTCTAAGTCCTCTGCCCATTTTCATTCAGACTATTGATTTTTTTTTGGTCTTTGACTTGTATGAGTTCCTTATATATTTTGGATGATAACCACTCATCAGTTATATGGTGCCCATATATTTTCTCCCATTGTATAGGTTGCATTTTTATATGGTTGAAGGCTTTTTTACTGTGCAGAAGCTTTCTGGCATGAGGTAGTCCCGCTTGTTTATTTTTGCTTTTGTTGCCTGTGCTTTTGGTGTCACATCCAAAAAGTCATTGCCAAGACCAATGGCAAGAGGCTATTTCCCTATGTAGTTTTCTAGGTGTTTTACTCTTTCAGGTCTTACATCTAAGTCATTAATCCATTTCAAGTTTATTTTGTAAGTGGTGTAAGTTAGGGGAACTATTTAATTCTTTTCCATGTGAATATCCAGTTTTCCCTGCAGCATTATTAAAGAAACTATCATTTCCCCATTGAGTATTCTTAGCTCTCTCATCAAATATTAATTGGCCATAAATGCAGGGGATTCTTCATAGGCTCTTAATTCTGTTCCATTAATCTATGTGTCTGCTTGTATGCCAATACCATATGGTTTTGATTACTACAGCTTTGTAACATAGTTTGAAATCAGGAAGTGTCATGTCTCCATCTTTGTTCTTCATTCTCAGGATTTCTTTGGCTATTCAAGTTTATTTATGATTCCATATAAAATTTAGAATTGATTTTTTATTTCTGTGAAAAGTGCCATTGGAATTTTGGTAGAGATTTGCGTTGAATCTATAGATGTCTTTGAGAAACATGGATGTTTTAACAAAATTAATTCTTCTGGTCCATAAACATATGACATTGCTCCATTTATTTGTGTATTCAATTTATTTCATGCACATCTTAAACTATTCAGTGTACAGATATTTCACTTTCTTGGTTAAATTTATTCCTAACTATTTTTTCTTTTCAATGCTCTGAACTTTAACAAAAGAGGCAGCAGAAACCCTGAAGAGTTGAAAAACCAAAGATGGCCACAGAGCAAAGTGTAGGAAGCATTTTTCCTACATCACAACATCATTTAGTCCAGAGAAATTTGGTTTCAAAAGAGTTCCCCATAGCAAGATGTTAACTCATGAATAAAAATAGAACAGGAAGACCCCAGCAGTCCTCATCACTGCCATGGTCATCTGCAGTTTTTGAGACCAAAGACCCCACAGTCTTTACCAAAACTGAGCCTAGCTCAGGGAATTGCCCATAGATCCCACTGCTGTATCTCCTGCCCAAGGCTGAAACTGTCACTTTGGTGAGACCTCTGCCTGAGGCCTAAGTCACTGCTGCAACCCACTGTCCAGTATTGGGACCTACAGTGCCTTGTCATCTATAAGGACAAGAGGTGCTGCTGCACTGCCCTCTGCCCTGGGCTCTAAGTCAGGGGTTTAACCCACCATCACCAGTGTTGCTCCTGCTCTGTGCCTTGCCCCCTGGGTCCTGAGTTGGAGCTTTGACCCTCTCACCAGCACCATCTGCTACAGCTCTGTGACCCACTTCTGGGTCCTAAGTTATGGCTTTGACTCTCCATCATGAGGAGTGTGCTGCTGCTGCTCTCTGCCCCTTATCCTGGGTCCTGAGTCAGGGAATTGAACAAAGAGTTAGAAATCATGATAAAACCCAAACGGAAATTAAGGAGCTGAAGAATACAATGATTGAAATTTCAAAAATCGAATAGAGACCTTCAACAACCAGCTTGATCAACCAGAATAAAGAATCTGTGAACTTGAAGGCAAATCTCTTGAAATTATCCTGTCAGAGGAAAAAAAAATGATAATGAGAGTAAAGAAAACCTTTGTGAGTTGTGGGTTGCCAATAAGAAAAACAACAACTGCATTATGGAAATCCCAGAAGGAGAAGAGAAAGAGAAACAGGCAGAAAACTTATTTAAAGAAATAATAGCTGAAAATCCCAAATCTGGGAAGAGATATGGACATATAGGTACAGGAAACTCAAAAATACCTGGACAGATTCAACCCAATTCAAATGTGTGTGGATTTTTCCCAAACAGCAAACCAATTCTCCAACACCAACTGGGTGTTTTATAATTCAACTCAGTTCTGACACTGTCCACCTGGAGATAGTGTGAGATTCCACAGGATAAGAGCTCAGTCCCACAGACTGCTCCCAAACTTCAGATGCCAATCTCAAGTCCAGGTTGTTACCTGTGCTCCTGACCAATTGACTATAATTCAAAGGTTCCCTTGAACCCTCCTTGAACTCAATTAATTTGTTAGAGTGGCTCACAGATCTCAGAGAAACATTTTACTTACTAGATTACCAGATTATTATAACAGGATATAACTCAGGAACAGCCTGATGGAAGAGATGCATACAGCACAGCACAAGGAAAGGATGTGGGGCTTCCATGCACTTTCTAGTGCACCCCTCAACCAAACCCCCATGTGCTCACCAATCTGAAAAGTCCCTGAAAACCTTTGTAGGGGAGCATAATTTGCCACCTCAAGATGTGTCTCCTTGGCATGAGGATTATTTGGGGGTGGTTACTTTTTTTCTTTTGCTGAGAAAGATTAGCCCTGAGCTAACATATGTGCCAATCTTCCTCTACGTTATGTGTGGATCACCACCACAGCATGATTGACAAGTGGTGTAGGTCCATGCCCAGGATCTGAACCCATGAACCTGGGCTGCCAAGTTGGGAGTGTGCTGAACTTAACCACCAGGCAATGGGACTGGGGGCTGGTTACTTTTAAGAAACTGCAGACATGGTAGAAGCTCTGAAAACCCAATAGAAGTTATCCTTTGTAAGAGACATTTACATTTGTAATGAAAATCTCCATTTGTAAAGGTGTCTCCCTCTCTGTACCAGGAAGGGGGGGATAACCTTATCTCTAGAAACTCTTATCAAAAGAAGACAAGGACTTAAATCTGCATAATCACCTTAATCTTGTTTACTGTGCTTTTCTGGTAATGTCCCATAACTAACTCCCCCTCTCCCAACATCCTGCTTTGTCTTTAGGTGAAAATGATATTTAATGGTGGCAGCTTTGGCCATTCTGTGGGTTGCTTAGCTTTCCTGGGTTTCTCCCAGATATACATGTTGTTAAACTTTATTTTTTCTCCTGTTATTCTGTCTCATGTTAATTTAATTCTTAGACCAGCCAGAAGGACCCAGAGGGTAGAGGAATTATCTTCTTCCCCTATACTTTCCTCATGGGTTTTCAGGAAAGTTTTATCACACAGGCATGATTGATTAAATCATCTGCTGTTGGTGATTGAATTTAATCTCTAGCCCCTCCTTCATCCCAGGAGGTTAGGGGACAGGACTTAAATTTCAACCTTCTAACCACATAGTGGTTCTTCTGGCAACCAGCCTCTATCTTTATGTGCAGTCCAAAGGTCACTTCACTAACATAACAAAAGACACTCTTATGGCTCTCATCATGAAGGAAATTCCATGAATTTTAGGAGCTCTGAGCCAGAAATAGGATGAAGACCAAATATATATATTTCTGATTATAAATCACAATATCACATTTATAAACAGAGTACTGGGTGGAGCCTTGATTGGAATTCTGGAATTCTTGATTGGAATTCTGGAATGCTTCCAGTTCTCAAACCCTGGCACAGGGTTTCTCAATCAGAGATGATTTTGACCCTGGGGATATCTGGCAATATCTGAAGGGATATTGCTCAACTCCTCTAATCCACAGGTTGATACCCGGTATGAATATCTATATAGAACCAAATGTCAACAGTGAGAAAGTGAGAAAACCTATTCTAGACCATCACTTCTCCAAATTATGTGCATACAAACCAACAAAGTTTATAATTCAAATGCAAATTCATCAGGTCTCCAGAGGGCCCAGAAACTCTGCATTTCTAACAAGCTCCCAGGTGCTGTTGATGATGTGGGTCCTGGTCTGTGGACCACAGTTTGAGTACTGTGGGGGGGAAGACACTTCCTCTACCCTCTGGGTCCTTATGGCTGGTCAACAAATTAAATTCACATGAGACAGAATAATAGGAGAAAATTAAACAAAGCTTTATAACATGTATGCATGGGAGAGACCCAGAAAAACTGAGCAACTCTCCAAAATGGTGGAGGTTCTCATCTTAAATACCACCTTCAGCTAAAGATAAAAGAAGATGTTGATGGTGGGCAGAGTCAGTTATGGGAGATTACCAGAAAAGTATGGTAAACAAGAGTAAGGCTATTATGTATTATGCAGATTTAGGTCCTTGCCTTCTGCATTGATAAGAGTTTCTAGAGATAAGGTTATCCTGCTTCTTTCTGGTACAGTGAGGGAGACACCTTTACAGATGGAGATTTCCCTTCCAATAGAAAATGTCTCTTACAAAAGGTCACTTCTACTTTTTAGAGTTTCTCTCATGTCTGCAGTTTTTAAAAGTGACTAGCCTTGGGGCTGGCCCCATGGCCGAGTGGTTAAGTTCGCGCGCTCCGCTGCAGGCGGCCCAGTGTTTCGTTGGTTCGAATCCTGGGCGCGGACATGGCACTGCTCATCAGACCACGCTGGGGCGGCGTCCCATATGCCACAACTAGAAGGACCCACAACTAAGAATATACAACTATGTACCGGGGGGCTTTGGGGAGAAAAAGGAAAAAAATTAAAAAAAAAAATCTTTAAAAAAAAAAAGTGACTAGCCTAATATAACTCTCATGCAAAAGAGACGTATTTTGGGGTGGCCAATTCCAACCTCCAGAGATAGCAAGGCTGTGGTCCTGCATTAGAGTCAGGTGTTGGTAGTTTTAGGGCCTCTACACCAAAAGTCTTCTTCCCATGTAATTTTGAAAGAAAAGTTTTTCACTCACTTTACAGGTGAAGATGAATTTTGCATTCAATTCTCTTAAATATAAAGGTTCTTCAAGGATATTAAATAATATATATCTGAAAATGACTTTGCACTAGGCAGAATAAGGCCCTCAAAATATGTCCGCTCTTAATCTCAAGGAATGTTGAGAATGTTAGTTCACATAGCAGGAGGAATTAAGATATCAGATGTCATAAAGTTACTAATCATTTACCCTAAAATCAGAAGCATAGCTTAGATTATCTTGTTGGACTAATATAAGCACACTGATGCTCTAAATGTGGAAGACAAAGGAAGGAGAATTGGAGTCAGAGAGATTTTTGAAGATGCTCTGCTTTTGCCTTTGAAGTTCAAGGAAAGGCCATGAGCCAAGGAATGCAGATGGTCACAGACAGAATAAGAAAGGAAGTTCATTCTCCCTTGGAGGTTGTAAGAGGAACCCAGCCATGAATACATCTTGATTTTAGCCCAATGAGACCCTTTTCAGCCTTATGACCTCTAGAACTTTAAGGTATTTATATGATTGCTTTAAGCCACTAGCATGGTAATTTGTTACAGCAGCAATTAGAATCTAAATCAGACTATAATTGAATAAAATTTTGTTTGAGGAAAATGAACTTAAGCCTCTCAATTCATTTAGTTAGCTTCTCTTAGGTAAAGGCATTTTCTGTTGAAACCCCACCTTAAATAAGAAAAGAAAATTAACGTTAATTTGAAGATATATGTCTCCCTTAGTTGGTACTGAGAATTTCCCATTGCTAAACTTAAATGTATTTGTGACTGAGGATTTTGAGGCATTAAGATAGGAAAATTAATTCCATGATTAAATTTAGGGTCATTCACTGTATTTTGAATCTTTGTGCAAAAATTTCTACATTCTTTCAATTTTATGTTAATTCAAGTGTTCATTTTTCCTTTCTGTCCTTTCCTATTTTCTCTCAAGTTTCCTTTCAACCAAAAAGATGAGATTACAAGTGAGTCCATATGTGTGTGTGCATGTGCATGCATGTGTATTCGGACAGTTCCCAACTTATGATTTGACATGATTTTTTGGCTGTATGATAATGTGAAAGTGATATGCATTCATTAGAAACCTTACTTCAAATTTTGAATTTTGATCTTTTCCTGAGCTAGAGTTGTGCATGGTGCTGGGCAGTGACAGTGAGCTGCAGCTCCCACTCAGCCATGTGATCGTGAGGGTACACAACTAAAACAATTACCACCATTCTGTACCCACACAGCCATTCTCTTTTTCACTTTCAGTACAGTATTCAATACATTACATATGACACTCAACATTTTATTGTAAAATAGGCATTGTGTTAGATGACTGTGCCCAACCATAGGCTAATGTAAGTGTTCTGAGCACATTTAAGTAGGCTGGGCTAAGCTATGATGTTTGGTAGATTAGATGTATTAAATGCATTTTTGACTTAGTATATTTTCAACTTAAAATGAGGTTATCAGGATATAACCCCATTGCAAGTTGAGGAAGATGTGTACATATATATAAACATATATATTAATAATATATATATATTGCATAATTATAAAACTCCATAAAATTATTTGAATATAAATGCATATAGGTATATAAATATATAAGTAATATACACAAATATTATATATTATAAATATATATACAATTGTAGTTTATTTTATGTAATCATACTGCAATAAAGTAGAGTTAAAGAATTCTAATGGTGCATAACTCAGGAATAGATCTAGAATACAGATAGCTTGAGTCCCACGTGGGAGGTATGTCTTATAGTTGGGAAGAAAGCACAGCGCCATATACAAATATAAGAACAATGAAACTACCTTGTCAATTTTTATTTTATAAACTATTTTTTCGTAAACTGTAAGATTAACCTACATATATAAATGCAGCAAACTATCATATATTGGTTGAAGAATAAAATGCAATACAGATGCACACACAATTGGTGAGATTTAGAAACACATTGTAGAGAATCATAGCTGAAGGTAGACTCAAAAGGAGCCAGCAGAGATCAGAACAACTACCTAACATACTATCTCATTCAACAATAAAGGCGCTATATTACTATTTACTATGAGGATGGCTTCTTATGCAGCAATAGCTCACTGATACAAAACTAAGAGTAAACAGAACTAAGGGCAACTATAATAATCTGCTTCTTCTCAGTATAGGCTTATGCTCTGATATTTGAAGATAGTATTCCTGATTACTCTGCTACTGAAGATTATTTTAGAAAAATGTATTAAAATTTGACTCCATTGAGGTTTCCTTCCAGGTAAGCAGGAGAGGTTGAATAGACATGCAAGTTTGTTTAAAACTTCTGACTGTGAATCACATGGCTGGACAGGAATTCACAGTCTCTAGTGAGTTATTCTTTGATCGTGAGGACATATGTATACTATATAATGGATCATATTGATATTGTTATTTACTGCTTATTTAGTGGTTTTGACACAATTTTTATTTTATTCAGAGACATGGGAAGGGTATTACTTGCAGCCAGCACTGAAAGTTTTCAAAATAAACAGGAAAATGTAATAGAAAAAAGTTAAACACACCAACCAATCCTTCATCGCAGTGAAAAAGCTGCTTGTTCAAGGACCTCCATCTATGACACCTTTCTCCCTTTTATTCTTTTCTCAGGTATGAGAGCCTTTTTGAGGATTTCTTGTAGTGGAGTTTTGGTTACAGATTCCCTTAACTTTTCTTTGTCTGAAAAAGATGTAATTTCCCCCTCATATATGAAGGATATTTTTGCTGTATAGAGTATTCTTGGCTGAAGATTTTTATCTTTTAAAGTTTTGAATATGCCACTCCATTCTCTCCTCGCTTGTAAGGTTGCTGTAGAGAAATCTGCTGAAAGTCTGATAGAGTTCCTTCGTAGGTTATTTTCTTCTGTCTTGCTGCCCTTAGTATTCTTTCTTTGTCATTCATTTTTGCCATTTTTACTACCATATGCCTTGCAGTAGGTCTCTTTACATTGACAAATCTAGGAGGTCTGAAAGCTTCCTCCACACACATTTCTCCCTCAATCCCTAGATTTGGGAAGCTCTATTCTATAATTTCATTAAGCACACTTTCTGCTCCATTTTCCTTTTCCACGCCCTCAGGAATTCTGATGATTCTTAAATTGGTTCCCCTCATTGAATCCACTATTTCTCTGATATTTTCCTCATTCTTTTTAATCCTTAGTTCTCTTCCTTCCTCTGTCTGGAGCCATTCAGCCTATCTTCAATTATGCTGATTTGCAGGCATTAAGGTAGTCCGTATTCTGTTTTATATTATATGTTGTGTTTTTCATCTCTAGTATTTTTGATTGATTCTTCTTTATAGTTTCAATTTCTTTTGTGAAGTAACTCCAGAACTCGTTGACTTGTTTCTCTATATTTCCCTTTACCTCATTGAGTTTTTTGATGGTAGCTACTCTGAACTCATTTTCACTTAGTTTACCTATTTCCAAGTCCTCAGGACTTAATTCTGTGTTGTTATTGTTTTCCTTCTGGTCTGGAGCTTTTATAAATTGCTGAATGTTAGAGGAGTGGTTTTTGCAAATGATGGTAGTATTCGATTGCAGTTACAGCCTGTTGCCACTAGATGTGGGTGGAGAGCTGCGCGTTCTGAGGCTTCTGCCTTCAGCCATGATGGCAGGTGTGCAGCACGGGTTGGGGGAGGACGGGCACTTTCTCTTGTGCGCTGATCTGGATTTCGATAAGCTCTCACTCTCTGGTCTCCCTGGGCACTGACTTCACGGGGCCCCTGCACACAGAAAATTTCCCCCATCAGCAGGTTTCCACTGCACCAGCAGTGGGAGTCCTGGATGATCCCTGGACACGTGGCCCCTCCCCTGCTCCTTCCCTCACCCACGGCAATGATCCCATTCTCTAGGGAAGGGAACAAAGTTCTCTCTCACTCTGTTCCAGCTCCTCTGATGCTGGCAGCAGCTTCTCTGTCCTTCATCGTCTTGCTGCTGTAGGTTTCTGACTGTCTCTGTATTAGAGTTATTGGTTGAAATTCAGTTGTTCTGGTTCTTTGGTTGTACTTTGGAGGGGCGAGAATCCAGGGTCAGCTCACCCCACCATTTTGCTGATGTCAGTCCATTTCCAAATATTTCTATACAAAGCTAAAAACCTTTGTTAAGTAGGAAAAAAGTACAAATGGCTAAACTGTCTATATATAAAAACGGACTAAAAGCTTAACAAGTGAGTTGCTTAACTTGTATAAAGAAGTTGAAGGCAAAGAAATAGACTTTTATGGAAAAAATAGAGGAAGTAAGTTTTACTTCTACCATCTGATCAAAGACAAGCAATTTCTGGCTCAGAAGCTTTTAGCTGTGAAATCAAGGATACTTCTTCAGGCAAAGGACAATTACTTTTTTTTTATAGCTGCCATCCCTAAGAATGACTTCAGAGCCCTCTTTATGTCTTTATTCTTCCAATTGCAGATGAAGGGGCTCAGTATGTGTGTGGCCACAGTGTACATCAATGAGGACAGTGCAATTGGGTGTGAGCTGTGGGTAGCAGCAGAGCTGAGGGACACTCATACTCTTGTACAAGAAAATAAGGAGACAACTAAGAGGTGAGATGCACAGGTGAAAAATGCTATATACCTACCCTGAGCTGATGAGATTCCATATTTGAAGAAAACTATCTTAGAGTATGAGGAAAGGATGCTAGCAAAAGGACCACCAACCAGCAGCACAGCTGTGAAGTACACCACCATGTGCCATGCAGATGGAACAGCCAGTGCAAAGGTCCTGAGGAAAATGTTTGTTTTAGAGAATCAAGGTTGAAAACTAGCTAGTATGTGTAGAGGAATGAGCAGGGTGGAGAGTGATGAGATGGAGTCACAGGATGATGAGGAACAAAATGGCCATCTGCTGCTGAATCTTCTAGACATGAGTCCCCTATCCACACATGCAAACCTTGCACTTTGTTAATCTGGTCCCAAAGGCATCCTGTGACTTGAAAAGGTTCCTCTCCTTAGTCCCTTCTCTTGACTGAGTTATGACCCCTGTGTTATGAGTCACCTTGGAATATGAGTCCTGGTACCCCTGTTCTAAGGACTTCTCTCAGTTCACAAGGCTTGCACACACATACACACACACACACATACATACACACAGACATCACAGAAGACCTAGGCCTCCTCATCTCTATTTCTATGTCTTTCTCCCTCCCTCCCTCACTGATTAAGTGATGAGAGGACACAACTCAAGCTGTCCTGATCAAGTATCTTTCTCCTGAAGAAGTTAGAAATGGTAACCCACTATTACTATCATAAGCGTCCCATGGGCAAGTAAACTTTGGGCTCCATAGTGGAATGTCCATTTTATGCCCTGTATTTAAAGAAACGTAAACACTCTGTTCAATAAACATAGAGGGAGAGAGGACGGAATTAGACACAAGGAGGGGAAAAGATCTAATAAGCTCACGTGGTCCCTGATGGACTGTGAAGGAGAAAAAGCATCCTTGATTCTGGCAGCTTTCCAACCTCAATTACTCCCTTCAGGCTAAGCAAAAATAATAAAACAAAAAATAAATAAATTTATCCAAAAGGAAAAAGTAGTGATAAATTTATGGTGTAGAACACCTTACAGATTGAATACTCCAAGTGAAAATTGATGAAAGACAAACTAATTATTCACAAAAGGAAATATGCAAAGTATCATAAGTTTTAGTATTTTTAACATCAAGCAGTAGAAGACTTGTTTTTCCTGTGCCTATTCTCTATATACTTGACCAATTGGTTTTTATATGGCTGGATAGTAGATGAGATAAACCCCTTTCTCACTTCATTTTTGTGGCAATTTTTCTCTGTTTTTCTGGTACTTTGATTATTGATTTCACTTTTAATAAATTCAATGGGCACACTCTAGTCCTGTTATGGTCATCATCCAACATGCAAAGGCCTCCCCAGACCATACTCTATAAATTCCTTCACTCACCATGACAATTCCATTATTTTACACTGAATAACTTTCTTCACATTATTTGTCACTGAGCACATTATGTCATACTCACATTTATGTCATTGCATCTGTCTTTGACATCATATCAAAGTACCAAATGAGCAGGGACTCATCTGGTTCATTCACCTTTGCTTTTTCACAAGTGTATTTAAAAATATGTGCACTTATACAGGAATAAATTTAAGTAAATGTGAAGTTATGAATTAAAAATAATATCAGGGACAATAGAAGTAAGTTAGAGTGATTTCAAAGCAACTGTATTAAACAGAACTTAGTGAAACATCCAAAACCACTGAAATAAGATATAAAATAGCAATAATTTAATGATATCGGCATAGATAAATAATTAAATTGTCTAATGCATAGACATAAAGAATATAATATATAATGTCTAGAAATCATGGCACACATTCCATTATTTGTTATATGTGTTAGGAATTGCATCTCAGTAGATTGGACATTTAATGTATAGGTAGGTTGTATTTCAATTTAGTTGGGAAAGGCTGGATTGTTGAATAAAAGCTAGCATAAATGGTTAAATATCTGGAGGGAAATGAAAAGTTTCTTTATCCTACACCTCTTTAAAACATAATTGAGATTAAAACCCCCAGTGTACCAGTAGAGAGTTCATTTTAGAAAAAATATCAAACAATATTAAAATCTAAAGGTGGATAAAACCATCATAATTAAGGTGAGAAAATCAAGTAATAAAAAAAATTTACCAATGTAAAATTTAAAACTTTTTATGGTCAAAAATATTGAATCAAAAGTCAATTGAATAACAATAATTTTTAAAACATGTGAAATGCAGCTAACTATACAAAAATAGGAATAAAATACATGGACATACAGTAGTAATAAGCAAGTGACATGGTGATCAAATATATTAATTACTGCTCAAAGTGAGTAATAGTTTAAGAAAACAACAAAAACTGTGAAGTGTTACAATGTTGGGAAGAAATCTGAAGAGCCCTATAAATATTAAAGTTGTAGATAGTCTTGAACTCAGTGTCTCAGTCTTAGCATCACTGGCATTCTGTGCCAGGCAATGTACTGTGATGGGCTCTGTCCTGTGCATTGTAGGATGTTTAGCAGTATCCTTGGCCTCTACCCACCACTACCCAGTGAGATAGCCAGAAAATATCCCCAGATATGCTTCAGTGTCTCCTTGGTGGCAAAAGTGACCTGAGTTGAAATGCACAGTTTTAACTTAACAATCTGAAAATAGATTTGTAGCAGTGATATGATAATAATTTATTGAGAAAGAAAATGAAAGATCACCAAATGCATGAGTAGCACAACCACACCATGGATGTTTCACAACATTTGAAATAACGAATCATTATTATGTTAGCTGATTGGTGGCATGTCCGTGAGAGTTAGTGAATAAGCAGGAAAAAGAGAGGGGAAGGTGGAAAAAAGGAATGCACTAAACATAAATAAACATAAAGAGCATAAATAAACATAAAGATCATCAATGATTTGCATAGGGTTCTATTTATGCATTTGTAGAAAACTGTATAAATATGTAAATATTCATAACATAGAAACTACTTTTGAAAGAAACTAAGAACTGATAGAAGAAAGAATGGCAGAGAAAATTAATTAGGTTAAGATTATTGTTTTCTAAATAACTATGCATAAAAAATTGAATGGAAATCATCAACTAACATATAAAGACAGAAAACGTAATAATTTAATGGTACCAACATGGGCCAATAATTCAAGAGAAAATTGGCAAAGACTTGGAAAGAAAAGAACATAACAGCAGGGCTTTAAAATGGGAGAGGAAACAATATCAAAGTTATAATTTTACCTTATATAGAACCCTAACCCTAAACAATAACCCTAGCCCTAACCAAACCATAACCGTAACCCTGAACCCTAACACTAATCTTAACCCCTACCCTAAACCTAACCCCTAGCCGTAGCCCTAGCCACAACCCCTAACCCTAAACCTAACTGTAGCCCTAAACTGTATATCCCAACCCTAATCCCTAACCTAAAACCTAACCCTAACCTAAGCCAAAACATAACCCCTAGCCCTAGCCCTAGTCATAGCCATAGCTCCCAGCCTCAGGCCTAGGCCTAAACCCTAACCCTAACACTAACTTCTAGACCCTAGACCCTAAAACCTATCACCTAATGCCTAACATCTAGCCCTAGCCCAAGCCCTAGCCCTTATCCCTTAACCCTAGCACTAGCCATAAACTGAAGCCCTAGTCCTAACCCTAACCCTAAACGCAACCCCAACCTTAACCCTAACCCTAACACTAAACCCTAGACCCTAGTCCCTAGCCCCTAGCTGTAGCCTAGGACCTAGCCCTAAACCTAACATTAAACCCTAACCCTAACCCTAAATGCTAACTCTAACACTAACCCTAAGCCCATAACACTAACCCTAATCCCCACCCTAACCCTAATACTGAAAGCCTAAACCTAATCCTACTCCAGGCCCTAGACCTTAGCCCAAGCCTTAGCTATAACCCTAAACCTAATAATAAGCCCAACACCTAACCCTAACACTAGGCCATAGCCCCTAGCCCTAATGTTAACCCTAACTTCATCCCTAACCCAAAGCCCTACTTCCTAACCCAAATCCGAACCCAAACCCTAACTCGAACCCCTAACCCCAACCCAAACCTAACCCTAACTCTACCCTCACCCTCACCGTCACCATCATCCTCACCCCAACACCAACCTGACCCTTACCGTGACCCTGTTCTGACTCGACCCCGACCCTAACCCCAAAGCCTAAGCCAAATGTGAACCATAACCCAAACATGAACGCAAATCCGAACCCAAAGCCTAAACCTGAACTCGAACACCAACTCCAAACCGAACACTAACGCGAACCCGAACCGGAACCCTAAATCCTAACACAAACCCGAACCTGAGCCCCAGAAAAACGTGTCCCTACTGCTGTGGAAAGCTGAAACCTGAGGGAGATCAGACACTTAGATGGATAGGACACCAAAATGTTGTTTGGAGCGACCGACAGACACTTTTAAAGAAAACAACAAAAACAAACCAAATCTCACTCCCACAGACAGCAGGGACGAGAAGGGAGTGCTGACCCTTCCTCTTTTCTTCCCGTAAGCAGGAGATCAATGACCCACCGACCAACCTGCCCAGTCACCAACCCATCAACCAACCTACCTCCCCCCACCATGGGAGATATCCTCCCTATCTTAGAAGGAGAGGGACATTCTTATTGTGGGTTGAGGCTGGGAAGTTGAAGAGGAGAGAATTCTGTGCAGGTCGACCTTGTCAAAGGAAATCCTTTCCTTCTTTTAGCCTCCAGACATAGCGTAGTTCCTGGAAACGTGGGCCCTCAGAGACCGGTTTGATGGACCCCCATGCTATCGACAGAGTCATTAAGAAGTCTTTCACAAAAGTGGCAAAGTCACAGAGCCAGAGCATTCCCAGAAGAAAACATCGACCTGAGGTGACCATGGAAGCAAAGATTTTCCTTCCCATGGATCCAAGGGAGGAGGACATGACCGGAACTTGAAAGTCGGACTCATCAGTAGCAAGGAGTGCGTCATTCAGGAACATCTGGTATGAAAAGTTCCTTCTCTACTTCCTTGTAAATGATGAGAACTGCCTATATTTTCTTCAAAGAGTTTTATGGTTTCAGGTCTTAGACTCAAGCCTTTAATCCATTTTGAGCTAATTTTTGCGTATGGTGTCATGTGATGGTCTGCTTTCATTCTGTTGTGTATGGCTGTCCAGTTTTCCCAATACAATTTATCGAAGAAATTTTCCTTCCTCCATTGCAGTTCTTGGCTCCTTTGTCAAAATTAGCTGTCCATAGATGTGTGGTTTTATTTCTGGGCTCCTGGTTCTGTTCCGTTGATCTGCGTGTCTGTTTTTCTGCTGGTATCATGCTGTTTTGATTACTATAGTTTTGTAGTATAATTTGAATTCAGGGAGTGTGATACGTCCAAATTTCTTCCCTTTTTCTTCAGGACTGTCTTGGCTACTTGTGGTCGTTCATTGTCCACATAAATTTTAGGATTCTTTGTTCCATTTCTGTGACAAATGTCATTGGGATTCTGATTAGGATGGCATTGAATCTGTAGATTGCTTTAGGTGCTAAGGACTCTTAATGATATTTATTCTTTCAATCCATGAACATGGAATATCTTTCCATATCTTTGTTTCTTCTCCATTTCTCTCCATAATGTCATAGATTCTAGTGTACAGGTCATTCACCTCCTTGGTTAAATTTATTCCTTGGTCTTTCATTCTTTTTGTCATGATTATAAATGGTATCGTATTATTTTTTTTTCTTTGAGGAAGATTATCCCTGAGCTAACATCTTATGCCAATCCTCCTCTTTTTGCTGAGGAAGACTGGCCCTGAGCTAACATCCATGTCCATCTTCCTCTACTTTATATGTGGGACGCCTACCACAGCATGGCTTGGCTTGCCAAGTGGTGCCATGTCTGCACCAGGAACCTGAACCGGCAAAGCCCGGGCCGCTGAAGAGGAACATGCGAACTTAACTGTTGCACCACTGGGCCAGCCCCTGGGATCACATTCTTAATGTCAATTTCCACAAGTTTGGTACTAGTGTGTGGAAATGCAATTGAGTTTTGTACATCGATTTGTATCCTGTGACTTTACTGTATCTGTTGATTTATTTCTAGTAGACTTTTGGTAGATTTTTTAGGGTTTTCTGGATAGACAGTCATGTCATCTGCACATACAGAGAGTTTCACTACTTTCTCTCTGACTTGGATCCATTTTATTTCTTTTTCGTGCCTAATTACTCTGGCTCAAACTTCCAGAACTCTGTTGAACAAGAGTGGTGAGAGTGGGTGTCCTTGTCTTGTTCCTGTTGTCACAGGAATAACTTTTGGTTTCTCTCCATTGAGTATGATGTTGGGCTGTGGGTTTGTCATATGTGGTCTTTATTATGTTGATGTACCTTCCTTCTCATTTTATTGAGAGTTTTTATCATAAATGCATGTTGGATGGTGTCAAATGCTTTCTATGCCTCTATGGAGATGATCATGTTCTCTTTATCCTTCATGTTGGTAATATAGTGTATCACACGTTGATTGATTTGTGGATGTTGAACCATCTCTGTGCACCTGGAATAAATCCCGCTGGATTGTAGTGGATGATCCTTTTGATATATTGTTGTATTTGGTTTGTTAATATTTAGTTGAGGGTTTTGCATCTTTGTTCAAAAGTGATATTGGCCTGTAATTTTCTTTCTCTATGCTGTCTGTATCTGGTTCTGAGATCAGAATAATGGTGGCCTTGTAGAATGAGTTAGGAAGCTTCCTTTCCTCTTCAAATTTTTGGAACGATTTGAGAAGTATAGGTATTAAGTCTTATTTCAATATTTGGCAGACTTCACCAGGGGAGCAGTCTGATCCTGGACTTTTTTGGGGGGAGGAGGTTTTTGATTACTTTTTCAATCTCTTTACTTGTGTTTGATCTATTCAGATTCTCTATGTCTTCTTAATTCAGTTTTGGGAGGTTGTATGATGCTAATAATTTATCCATTTCTTCTAGGTTATCATCCAGTTTGTTGGTGTATAACTTTTCATTGTATCCTCTGATAATCCTTTGCATTTCTGTGTTGTCTGTTGTAATTTCTCCTCTTTCTTTTCTGATTTTCTCTATCGGAGTCTTCTCTCCATTTTTCTTAGTGAGTCTGGCTAAAGGTTTGTCAATTTTGTTTCTCTTCTCAAAGGATCAGATCTTAGTTTTGCTGATCCTTTTTATTGTCTTTTTTTAGTCTCTATTTCATTTATTTCTGCTCTGATCTTTATTAATTCCTTCCTTCTAATGACTTTACTCTATGTTTCTTCTTCTTTTTCCATTTCTTTTAGGTATAGGGTAAGCTATTTTATTTGATATTTTTCTTGTTTGTTGAAGTAGGCCTGTATTGCTATACATTTCCCTCTTAGTACTGTTTTGGTTGCATACCATAAGTTTTAATATGTTGTGTTTTTTTTTTAAATATTGGCACCTGAGATAACATCTGTTGCCAATCTTTTGATTTTTCTTCTTCTTCTTATCCTTCTGCCCAAAGCCCCCCAGAACATAGCTGTATATTCTAGTTGTGAGTGCCTCTGGGTATGCTAGGTGGGATGCTGCCTCAGCCTGGCTTGATGAGTGGTGCCGTGTCCTTGCCCAGGATCCAAACCGGCAAAACCCTAGGCTACCAAAGCAGAGCACATGACACACAGCCAGAGGGCTGGCCCCATACACTGTGTTTTAAATTTCATTTGTTTCTAGGTTTTTTTTCTTTTTTAACTCTATTCAGTTTTTTGTTTTGTGTTGTTTTGGCTGGGACTGATTCACCCTGAGCTAACATATGTTTCCAATCATCCTCTTTCTTTTTTTGATTTTTCCTCCCCAAACCCCCTGTGTATAGTTTTACATTCTAGTTGTAAGTCTTTCTAGTTCTTCTATGTGAGCTGCCACCACAGCATGACTACTGACAGAGGAGATGGTGTAGTTCTGTGTCTGGAACTGAAGCGGGGCTGTCAAAGCAGAGCACACCAAAATTTAACCACTAGGACAGCAGGGGTGGCCCAGTATTTTTTTCTATCTCCTTTGATTGCTTTGTTGATCCAATACTTGTCCAGTAGCACATTGATCAGTTTCCTCATATTTTTGACCCTCTCAGCTTATTTCTTGTAGTTGATTTCTAGATTCACAGCATTGTGGTCAGAAAAGATGCTTGATATGATTTCCATCTTCTTACATTTATTGAGGCTTGTTTTGTTTCCCAACGTATGGTTTATCTTTGTGAATGTTCCATGCGAACTTGAGAAGAATGTGTGTTCTGTTGTTGGATGAAATGTTCTCTATATATCTATTAAGTCCATCTGGTCTAGCATTTCACTTAAGGCCACTGTGTCCTTGTTGAATTTCCATCTGGATGATCTATCCTTTGACATTAGTGGGGTGCTAAGGTCCCCTGCTATTATTGTTTTTCTGTCAATTTCTCACTTTAAGTCAGCAATTTGGTGCTCCTGTGTTAGGTGCAAATATGTTAATAAATGTTATGACTTCTTGGTGGAATGTTCCTTTTATCATTATATAATGCCAATCTTTGTGTCTTATTATCTTTTTTATCTTAAAGTCTTCTTTGTCTGATGTGAGTATTGCTACACTTGCTTTCTTTTGCTTGTCATTTGCTTGGAGTATCATCTTCCATTCCTTCCCTCAGAGTCTATGTTTGTCTTTAGAACTGAGTTGTGTTTCCTGGAAGCAGCAAGTTGTTGAGTCTTGTTTTTTAATCTGTCCAGCCTTTCTGTGTCTTTTGATTGGTGAATTCAACTCACGTTTAGAGTGGTTATGAATAGATGGGGGCTTAATAGAGACATTTTCTCTTTTGTTTTCTGGTTATTCTCTATTCCCATTGCTTCTTTTTCCTTGTATTTCTGACTGACATTTCAGTTTGGTAGTTTTCTGTGAGGGTTTTCTCAGTTTTCTCTTTATGTATGATTTGTGACTCTGCTGTAATTTTTTGTTTGACAGTTACCACGAGGTTTTTATGAAATATCTCATAGATGAGATAGTCCATTTTCTGACAGCCTCTTCATTAGCCCAAGCAAGTTCTATCACTTTATTCTTCCTCTTCTATGTTTTTGCTGTCACAAATTAGTCTTTTTTGTGTTCTGAGTTTGGGACCAAATGGAGATGTTCATTTTTATTTTTGATGCTTTCTTTCCCTTTGTCCTTTCTGTTATAATTAAGTCTTTGATAACCTATTCTGAAAGAGAGCTGCAATTTTCTGATTTTGTCTGTTTATTTATCTCCTTGCTCAAAGCTTTATAAACATTTGCCTTTTTCTTTCAGGTAGGAGGCCTCCCTTCATCATTTCTTATAAGGCAGGTCTAGTGGCAATGATGTCCCTCTGCTTTTGCTTATCTGGGAAAGCTTTGATCTCTCTGTTACATCTGAAGGATAAGTTCACCAGATAGAGCATTCTTGGCTGATAGTTTTTGTCTTTCAGTGTTTTGAATATATCATTCCACTCTCTCCTAGCCTGTAAGGTTTCTGCTGAGAAATCTACTGTTAGCCTGATGGGGGTTCATTGGTAGGTTATTTTCTTCTCTCTTGCTGCCATTAATATTTTTTTTCTTTATCATTGACTTTTGAAAGTTTACATATTATATGCCTTGGAGAGAGTCTTTTTGCATTTATGTAGTTAGGAATTCTATTGATTTCATGTACTTTCATGTCCACTTTCTTCCCCATGTTTGAGAAGTTCTCAGCTATTATTGCTTTGAATAAGCTCTCTGCTCCTTTCTCCCTGTCTTCTCCCTCTGGGAGACCTATAAGCCTTATATTGCTTTTCATAATTGAGCTGGATGTTTCTCAAGAAATTTCATTTTTTAAGACATCTTAGTTTTCTCTCCTCCTCCTCTACCTGAAGCACTTCTAGGTTTCTACCTAAGGTTTGCTCTATTTTTTTATGCTTTCTACATTATTTTTTAAATCTCATTGTGTTCTTCATATCCAGAATTTCTGTTTGTATTTTCTATTAGAGCTTTAATCTCTTTGGTGAAGTATTCCTTCTGTTCACTAATTTTATTCCTGAGCTCACAGAACTGTCTTTCTGTGTCTTTTTGTAAGTAACTGAGCTTCTTTATGACAGCTGTTTTGAATTCTCTGTTATATTGTAATCTTCTGTGACTTCAGGTTTGTTTTTGGAGAGTTGTCATTTTCCTTCTGTGATGCCATGTTGCTGTAGTTCTTCATGGTGCTTGATGAATTGATCCTCTACCAGCACATTTGGGGTAGTCATGAACTTTTCTTTTTGTTTGTTTGTTTTGAGGAACATTATCCCTAAGCTAACTACTGCCAATCCTCCTCTTTTGGCTGAGGAAGACTGGCCCTGAGCTAACATCCGTGCCCATCTTCTTCTACTTTATACGAGAGATGCCTACCACAGTATGGCTTTTGCCAAGCAGTGCCATGTCCACACCCGGGATCTGAACCACTGAACCCTGGGCCGCTGAGAAGCGGTACATGCAAAATTAACTGCTGCACCACTGGGCTGGCCCCACATCAACTTTTCTTAGTGGGTGTTACTTTGTTTCTGATCACCTGGGTCTTGTGTTCCTCCATTGTCTCTCCATGGGCTCAGACCCTACTGTCCTGTGCACCACCTGTGCTGATGTTCCCAGGTTGCCTCAGGGTGCTGGTCATACTGCTTTCATAGGTGCTGGGTTCACAGGTGTTGCTGTCACTGGCAGGGGTCTGGGGACCCAGGAACTTGTATGCAGCTCCCACAGCTGGTGAAGCTGTTTTCAGGGTTGCCACCACTGGGGGCTGGGTACCTGTTTCTGCTGCCGTTTCCAATGCTTCTAGTTGCAGACCCCACCTGCAACCACGGTGGGGCAGGGGGCTGTTTTTTCTTTTCCTGCCCCATCTCCTCATAGTTATGCTGGTTGGGCCACTCACTGTTCACATGGGCAGGGCTGCCACTGCTCGGTGGGTGCTCCCACAGGCCAGGCTGCCACCATTCTGTGGGTGTTTGCATACTGGCTGGGCTATCCTTGCCTCCATTCAGTCATGTTGGCTGCTGCATGAGGACCCATGTCCTGGATCGCTGTCACCAGGGAAGAGGAGGGGGCCACTCCCCTAGTTCCACTGCTTCCCGTGGGTCCAGTCCACCCACCTTCCAATATATAGCTGCATGGATCTCTCAGACACCCTGTTGTGCTGTATCTGGAATCCTCTGTTGGTCAATAGATGTCCATTTGGTTGTCACTTAGAGGGGAGAGACAAAGGGAACTCACTCCACCATGATGCTGACATCACTCCAATACACCTGTAGTGATAATTATATTTTATGGCAGGTGTACTTAAAATAACTTCCAAAATTTCTTTGGTAATTTGAAACTTTGAAGTTTTTCTGGGTGAAATTAAGTGATAAAAAATTCATTGAATATGTAGATCATTTCCAAATAAGACAAAATATTAGACATTAATTACTAAATATAGGTTTATCTACTTTTGACATTTTAGGAAAGAGAAACTAAAAGATGTTTGGGTCTATTAATAAACATGTGCTTTATTAAAAGATTTTACTGTGGCTGGCCCAGTAGCATAGTGGTTAAGTTCATGTGCTCTGCTTTTGTGGCCTGACATTCATGGGTTTGGCTTCCAGGCACAGACCTAGCAGCACACATCAAGCCAGAAGGAAGATAGGCACAGATGTTAGCTCAGGGTCAGTCTTCCTCAAGCCAAAAAAAAAAAAAAAGAGGAAGAATGGCAACAGGGGTTAGCTCAGGGCCAATCTTCTGCACCAAAAGTTAAAATAAAATAAAATAAAAATAAATAAAAGATTATACTATGAAATAACATTTCTTATAGAAATTATAAAAAATATTTAGAAATTTCCCAAGCTACAGAATGCTAATGTAAAAGACAGTTCATAATTGCTTACTTCTTAGTTTTCACTAAAAGTTAATGATTCCATCAATTTATGCTTCGTTTCCAGAGAATTGTTATTTTATGTTTGTAATGTTGTGTTACCATGTCTTTTTGTGGTGCCTGCTGAGTTGTTCCTCTGCCAGTGCATTTGTCATAGCAAACACTTTCCTTATTTAGGTAAGGCTTTATTTTGATTATAACTATTCAACCAATTGGAGATTGCAGGCCTTTCTTTTCTTTTTCAGCAGGTGGCACGATAGCACCAGGTTTTGGTTTCTCTTACCTGAGCTATCTTTGGCCATACTTGAGAATACACACTTTCCACCCTCCAAGGCCTCTAGTAAGGGTATCACTAGGTCTGTCTTTATCACAGACTGTGTCTCTTAGGGTTACTGATGCCTTGCTGTTGCTGGTGTTACTGCAGTCACTGTCTTCACCACTGGAGGTGCAGTGATAAATGACATCACCACCACGTCCAAGATAATCTGGGTCAGAAGGACAACTGTCATGGCAGGGAAAAGGGCAGGGTGAGAATGTAGCCAGGTTAATGGGGCTCCATCTCCACCATTGCCCATCTCCGTCTGGCTGCTGGCACCACTGCAGTTTTGAGGCCAGAGTTGTGTGCATGCCTCCATTGCTGCTACCAGGCTCTGAGCTGTAGTTAGTGGGACAAGAATTGCAGGGCTCCACTTTTGCTGTTGCTCTGCTCCCTGTGGCCATAGGCACTGCTGCAACCAGGAGCCAGAGTTGCTTCTGTGCCTCTACTGCTGCCCACTGTGTTCTCTGGGGCTGGCTGACTCATTGACTGCAGCTGAGATGCAGGATCCTGGGTATCAGCCCTGCTGTTCCCTGTTTAGTCTTCTCTACATGCTCCAATCTGTCTACTTTCATATGCATCAAGGTGTAGATCTCTCCATCATCCTGGTGTGTTGGGAACTGTAGTCTTTATTGGGCTCTGCATATTTTATTCATGGTAGATTGAATGGTAGAGACAAAGGGGTCCTCTCATGTCACCACAATGATGACATCTCCCTAGAGCATGTCTTTGATAAGCAATTTTTGCCTATTTTATGCCAGGGATACTGTGGATGCTAAGCTGATAAGAGATCAGGATGCTAATGAGAATAATAAAGCTTCTGTGATCCCTACAAAACAAACTAATATGTTAAAGTCTCCATTATCAGGAAGAACAGTTAAAGTAGCGATATACAAAGAAATGATGGACACAAAAGTGAAAAAATCTATGATCTAAGAAATTCTTCTACAATAAAATTGTATAAATAGCCTGAGTTGTGAAATGTGGTTTATTCCATAAAACTAGTACAACTCATCACTACATGAAGCAAATGGGAATCTCCAGATTGTTTCTGACCCAAGGTTGGGAATAACTTTGGGAAGTTAGGAAAATAACAAAAGGACAAATTGTTGATTACCAGAAAAAGCAGAAAAACAAAGGGAGTTATTCAAATCCAATAAAGCAGTTAAAATTTTAAAGATTGAAATTCCAGCATATAAGTAGAAGGATTAACTTCTTCTTTTATGATCTGATTAAAGAATACAATTTCTGGCTGTGAGCAATTGAGTCCTACAATCACAGGCATTTGTTGAAAAATGGCCATTTTATGGCTTCTCTTTGAATAACACATTTAAAGCTCCCTTTATGTCTTTATTCCTCAGACTGTAGATGAAAGGGCTCAGATGGGTGTGATAATAGTGTACATCACTGAGGCCATTGCACTTGAGTGTGAGCTGTGGGTGGCAACAGAGCTAAGGTACACTCCTAGGCTCACACAACAAAATGAGACAATTGAGAGCTGAGATGCACGGGTGGAAAATGCTTTATACTTCCCCTGATGTGATGATATTCCACATATGGAGAAAACTGTCCCAAAAGATGAGTAAAGGAGACCAGCCAGGGAACTACCACCCAGAAGGACAGCTGAAAAATACATCACCAGGTTGTACCACCTGATTAGCTTCACAAAAAAAGTGGAGATTTTCAAGTCTCTGTAGAAGGAGAGCTGCAACATCATTAAGCTGTGTAACATGGAAAACAGAACACTGATAATCCAAATTACCAGAACCGGAGTTGCGGGTTCATGATGACTACATAGTGCAGGGAGTGATAGACAGTCACAAACTGGTCATAGGCTATCACAGTGAGTAGGAAGTTGTCCCACACTATAAGAAGCATGAAAAATAAATCTGCATGATGCAATTTTCATAAGTTATGACTTTTCTCTGTGTCTGTATATTCATCGCCATCTTTGGGACAATGAAGAAGGTGAAACACACGTCTACAATAGAAAAGTTGGAGGAGCTGGCTCCGTGGCCGAGTGGTTAAGTTCGCCTGCTCTGCTACGGTAGCCCAGGGTTTCGCTGGTTTGGATCCTGGACCCAGACATGGCACTGCTCATCAGGCCACGTTGAAGCAATGTCCCATGTACCACAACTAGAAGGACCCACAACTAAAATATACAACTATATAATGGGGGGATTTGGGGAGAAAAAGCAGAAAGAAAAAAAAAGTTGGAGAGGAAGAAGTACATGAAGAGTGTGGAGGTTGGAGCCAGAGCTGACGGCCAGGATGATTAGCAGGTTCACAAGTATGGTGACCATGTACATGGACAAGAACAGCCCAAAGAGGAAAGTTTGCAATTCCTTTTCCTCTGAAAATCCCACAAGAAGAAATTCTAAAATTTGTGTATTATTCCCTGGTTCTATGTACTTGGCAGATATGCTATCATTTATATTCCACATTCCGGAAATTAATTTTTATATTTGTGTATGGTACATGATAAAAACACTGAAAAACTAGGAATAGAAGGAAACTATATCAATATGCTAAAAGCCATTTATGAAAAATTCACAGTGAATATTATATTGTTGACCCTTTATATTCATGAGAAATTTGTTCCAAGACACCTGTGAATACCAAAATGCATGGATACTGAAGTCTCATATATAAAACAGCATAGTATTTGCATATAACCTATGTAATCCTCTTGTATACTTTAAATAATTTCTAGATTACTTAGAATATCTAATACAATTTAAATGCTGTGTAAGTAGTTGCTATACTGTTTTGCTTAGGGAATAACAAATCAGAAAAAAAAAAAAACTCTGTACGTGTTCAGTACAGACACAACTGTTTTAGACCTTTTAAGTCTTGGCTTCTTGAATCCATGAATTCAGAACACATGGATATGGAGAGCCAACTGTATTCAAAGGTGAAACACTGAATGGTTTTTCCATTAGATCAGCAACAAGACAAGGATGACCACTTTTGTAACTTCTACTCGATATAACACTAGAAGTTCTAGCCAGAGCAATTTAAAAAAATAAATAAAAGCATCAAATTGGAAAGAAAGAAATACATTTATGTCTCTAACAAGATGATATGTTCTTATATGTAGAAAATCCCACACATTCCACACAAAACTAAGAGAACTAATAAATGAATTAAGCAAAGTAACAGGACAGAAAAGTAACATACAAAAATCAGTTGCATTTCCATATACAAACAATGAAAAATGTGAAAAGAAAACTACAAAGACA
>NW_027228168.1:0-14338 GCF_037783145.1 Equus przewalskii
GAGAGTGCGGCCCCACAGCATCTTGCTTCCAGCTCTTTGGGAAGCTAAGAAACAACTCGCTCTGCACAGTGCTCTTACAGCCTACCGGGAACATCTCTTCCAAAGGCCTGTGAAACGCAGTTTCTTTGCAGGCCTGATCTGGCTGAAGTAGGACTTCTGCTCTGGGTGTGCTACATTGCCCTAGAGCTGAAAGGCACAACGTGCAGGCTTCTTTCCAAAGGGCGAGTTGGGCCCCACAGCATCTTGCTTCCAGCTCTTTGGGAAGCTAAGAAACAACTCGCTCTGCACAGTGCTCTTACAGCCTACCGGGAACATCTCTTCCAAAGACCTGTGAAACGCAGTTTCTTTGCAGGCCTGATCTGGCTGAAGTAGGACTTCTGCTCTGGGTGTGCTACATTGCCCTAGAGCTGAAAGGCACAACGTGCAGGCTTCTTTCCAAAGGGAGAGTTAGGCCCCACAGCATCTTGCTTCCAGCTCTTTGGGATCTAAGAAACAACTCGCTCTGCACAGTGCTCTTACAGCCTACCGGGAACAGCTCTTCCAAAGGCCTGTGAAACGCAGTTTCTTTGCAGGCCTGATCTGGCTGAAGTAGGACTTCTGCTCTGGGTGTGCTACTTTGCCCTAGAGCTGAAAGGCACAACGTGCAGGCTTCTTTCCAAAGGGCGAGTTGGGCCCCACAGCATCTTGCTTCCAGCTCTTTGGGAAGCTAAGAAACAACTCGCTCTGCACAGTGCTCTTACAGCCTACCGGGAACATCTCTTCCAAAGGCCTGTGAAACGCAGTTTCTTTGCAGGCCTGATCTGGCTGAAGTAGGACTTCTGCTCTGGGTGTGCTACTTTGCCCTAGAGCTGAAAGGCACAACGTGCAGGCTTCTTTCCAAAGGGCGAGTTGGGCCCCACAGCATCTTGCTTCCAGCTCTTTGGGAAGCTAAGAAACAACTCGCTCTGCACAGTGCTCTTACAGCCTACCGGGAACATCTCTTCCAAAGGCCTGTGAAACGCAGTTTCTTTGCAGGCCTGATCTGGCTGAAGTAGGACTTCTGCTCTGGGTGTGCTACTTTGCCCTAGAGCTGAAAGGCACAACGTGCAGGCTTCTTTCCAAAGGGCGAGTTCGGCCCCACAGCATCTTGCTTCCAGCTCTTTGGGAAGCTAAGAAACAACTCGCTCTGCACAGTGCTCTTACAGCCTAGCGGGAACATCTCTTCCAAAGGCCTGTGAAACGCAGTTTCTTTGCAGGCCTGATCTGGCTGAAGTAGGACTTCTGCTCTGGGTGTGCTACTTTGCCCTAGAGCTGAAAGGCACAACGTGCAGGCTTCTTTCCAAAGGGCGAGTTGGGCCCCACAGCATCTTGCTTCCAGCTCTTTGGGAAGCTAAGAAACAACTCGCTCTGCACAGTGCTCTTACAGCCTACCGGGAACATCTCTTCCAAAGGCCTGTGAAACGCAGTTTCTTTGCAGGCCTGATCTGGCTGAAGTAGGACTTCTGCTCTGGGTGTGCTACTTTGCCCTAGAGCTGAAAGGCACAACGTGCAGGCTTCTTTCCAAAGGGCGAGTTGGGCCCCACAGCATCTTGCTTCCAGCTCTTTGGGAAGCTAAGAAACAACTCGCTCTGCACAGTGCTCTTACAGCCTACCGGGAACATCTCTTCCAAAGGCCTGTGAAACGCAGTTTCTTTGCAGGCCTGATCTGGCTGAAGTAGGACTTCTGCTCTGGGTGTGCTACTTTGCCCTAGAGCTGAAAGGCACAACGTGCAGGCTTCTTTCCAAAGGGCGAGTTGGGCCCCACAGCATCTTGCTTCCAGCTCTTTGGGAAGCTAAGAAACAACTCGCTCTGCACAGTGCTCTTACAGCCTACCGGGAACATCTCTTCCAAAGGCCTGTGAAACGCAGTTTCTTTGCAGGCCTGATCTGGCTGAAGTAGGACTTCTGCTCTGGGTGTGCTACTTTGCCCTAGAGCTGAAAGGCACAACGTGCAGGCTTCTTTCCAAAGGGCGAGTTGGGCCCCACAGCATCTTGCTTCCAGCTCTTTGGGAAGCTAAGAAACAACTCGCTCTGCACAGTGCTCTTACAGCCTACCGGGAACATCTCTTCCAAAGGCCTGTGAAACGCAGTTTCTTTGCAGGCCTGATCTGGCTGAAGTAGGACTTCTGCTCTGGGTGTGCTACTTTGCCCTAGAGCTGAAAGGCACAACGTGCAGGCTTCTTTCCAAAGGGCGAGTTGGGCCCCACAGCATCTTGCTTCCAGCTCTTTGGGAAGCTAAGAAACAACTCGCTCTGCACAGTGCTCTTACAGCCTACCGGGAACATCTCTTCCAAAGGCCTGTGAAACGCAGTTTCTTTGCAGGCCTGATCTGGCTGAAGTAGGACTTCTGCTCTGGGTGTGCTACTTTGCCCTAGAGCTGAAAGGCACAACGTGCAGGCTTCTTTCCAAAGGGCGAGTTGGGCCCCACAGCATCTTGCTTCCAGCTCTTTGGGAAGCTAAGAAACAACTCGCTCTGCACAGTGCTCTTACAGCCTACCGGGAACATCTCTTCCAAAGGCCTGTGAAACGCAGTTTCTTTGCAGGCCTGATCTGGCTGAAGTAGGACTTCTGCTCTGGGTGTGCTACTTTGCCCTAGAGCTGAAAGGCACAACGTGCAGGCTTCTTTCCAAAGGGCGAGTTGGGCCCCACAGCATCTTGCTTCCAGCTCTTTGGGAAGCTAAGAAACAACTCGCTCTGCACAGTGCTCTTACAGCCTACCGGGAACATCTCTTCCAAAGGCCTGTGAAACGCAGTTTCTTTGCAGGCCTGATCTGGCTGAAGTAGGACTTCTGCTCTGGGTGTGCTACATTGCCCTAGAGCTGAAAGGCACAACGTGCAGGCTTCTTTCCAAAGGGCGAGTTGGGCCCCACAGCATCTTGCTTCCAGCTCTTTGGGAAGCTAAGAAACAACTCGCTCTGCACAGTGCTCTTACAGCCTACCGGGAACATCTCTTCCAAAGGCCTGTGAAACGCAGTTTCTTTGCAGGCCTGATCTGGCTGAAGTAGGACTTCTGCTCTCCCTGTGATACATTGCCCTAGAGCTGAAAGGCACAACGTGCAGGCTCTTTCCAAAGGGAGAGTTAGGCCCCACAGCATCTTGCTTCCAGCTCTTTGGGATCTAAGAAACATCTCGCTCTGCACAGTGCTCTTACATCCTACCGGGAACAGCTCTTCCAAAGGAGTGAAACGCCGTTTCTTTTCAGGCCTGATCTGGCTGAAGTAGGACTTCTGCTCTGGGTGTGCTACTTTGCCCTAGAGCTGAAAGGCACAACGTGCAGGCTTCTTTCCAAGGGGCGAGTTGGGCACCACAGCATCTTGCTTCCAGCTTTTGGGAAGCTAAGAAACAACTCGCTCTGCACAGTGCTCTTACAGCCTACCGGGAACATCTCTTCCAAAGTCCTGTGAAACGCAGTTTCTTTGCAGGCCTGATCTGGCTGAAGTAGGACTTCTGCTCTGGGTGTGCTACTTTGCCCTAGAGCTGAAAGGCACAATGTGCAGGCTTCTTTCCAAAGGGCGAGTTGGGCCCCTCAGCATCTTGCTTCCAGCTCTTTGGAAGCTAAGAAACAACTCGCTCTGCACAGTGCTCTTACAGCCTACCGGGAACAGCTCTTCCAAAGGAGTGAAACGCCGTTACTTTTCAGGCCTGATCTGGCTGAAGTAGGATTTCTGCTCTGGGTGTGCTACTTTGCCCTAGAGCTGAAAGGCAAAAAGTGCAGGCTTCTTTCCAAAGGGAGAGTTGGGCCCCACAGCATCTTGCTTCCAGCTCTTTGGGAAGCTAAGAAACAACTCGCTCTGCACAGTGCTCTTACAGCCTACCGGGAACATCTCTTCCAAAGGCCTGTGAAACGCAGTTTCTTTGCAGGCCTGATCTGGCTGAAGTAGGACTTCTGCTCTGGGTGTGCTACTTTGCCCTAGAGCTGAAAGGCACAACGTGCAGGCTTCTTTCCAAAGGGAGAGTTGGGCCCCTCAGCATCTTGCTTCCAGTTCTTTGGGAAGCTAAGAAACAACTCGCTCTGCACAGTGCTCTTACAGCCTCCCGAGAACATCTCTTCCAAAGGCCTGTGAAACGCAGTTTCTTTGCAGGCCTGATCTGGCTGAAGTAGGACTTCTGCTCTGGGTGTGCTACTTTGCCCTATAGATGAAAGGCTCAACGTGCAGGCGGGTTTACAAAGGGCGAGTGCGGCCCCACAGCATCTTGCTTCCAGCTCTTTGGGAAGCTAAGAAACTACTCGCTCTGCACAGTGCTCTTACAGACTACCGGGAACATCTCATCCAAAGACATGTGAAACGCAGTTTCTTTGCAGGCCTGATCTGGCTGAAGTAGGACTTCTGCTCTGGGTGTGCTACATTGCCCTAGAGCTGAAAGGCACAACGTGCAGACTTCTTTACAAAGGGCGAGTGCGGCCCCACAGCATCTTGCTTCCAGCTCTTTGGGAACCTAAGAAAGAACTCGCTCTGCACAGTGCTCTTACAGCCTACCGGGAGCATCTCTTCCAAAGGCCTGTGAAACGCAGTTTCTTTGCAGGCCTGATCTGGCTGAAGTAGGACTTCTGCTCTGGGTGTGCTACTTTGCCCTAGAGCAGAAAGGCACAACGTGTAGGCTTCTTTCCAAAGGGAGAGTTGGGCCCCTCAGCATCTTGCTTCCAGTTCTTTGGGAAGCTAAGAAACAACTCGCTCTGCACAGTGCTCTTACAGCCTACCGGGAACATCTCTTCCAAAGGCCTGTGAAACGCAGTTTCTTTGCAGGCCTGATCTGGCTGAAGTAGGACTTCTGCTCTGGGTGTGCTAATTTGCCCTAGAGCTGAAAGGCACAACGTGCAGGCTTCTTTCCAAAGGGCGAGTTGGGCCCCTCAGCATCTTGCTTCCAGCTGTTTGGGAAGCTAAGAAACAACTCGCTCTGCACAGTGCTCTTACAGCCTACCGGGAACATCTCTTCCAAAGGCCTGTGAAACGCAGTTTCTTTGCAGGCCTGATCTGGCTGAAGTAGGACTTCTGCTCTGGGTGTGCTACTTTGCCCTAGAGCTGAAAGGCACAACGTGCAGGCTTCTTTCCAAAGGGCGAGTTGGGCCCCACAGCATCTTGCTTCCAGCTCTTTGGGAAGCTAAGAAACAACTCGCTCTGCACAGTGCTCTTACAGCCTACCGGGAACATCTCTTCCAAAGGCCTGTGAAACGCAGTTTCTTTGCAGGCCTGATCTGGCTGAAGTAGGACTTCTGCTCTGGGTGTGCTACGTTGCCCTAGAGCTGAAAGGCACAACGTGCAGGCTTCTTTACAAAGGGCGAGTGCGGCCCCACAGCATCTTGCTTCCAGCTGTTTGGGAAGCTAAGAAACAACTCGCTATGCACAGTGCTCTTAAAGCCAACCGGGAACATCTCTTCCAATTGCCTGTGAAACGCAGTTTCTTTGCAGGCCTGATCTGGCTGAAGTAGGACTTCTGCTCTCCCTGTGACACATTGCCCTAGAGCTGAAAGACACAACGTGCAGGCTTCTTTCCAAAGGGAGAGTTAGGCCCCACAGCATCTTGCTTCCAGCTCTTTGGGATCTAAGAAACATCTCGCTCTGCACAGTGCTCTTACAGCCTACCGGGAACAGCTCTTCCAAAGGCCTGTGAAACGCCGTTACTTTTCAGGCCTGATCTGGCTGAAGTAGGACTTCTGCTCTGGGTGTGCTACTTTGCCCTAGAGCTGAAAGGCACAACGTGCAGGCTTCTTTCCAAGGGGCGAGTTGGGCCCCACAGCATCTTGCTTCCAGCTCTTTGGGAAGCTAAGAAACAACTCGCTCTGCACAGTGCTCTTACAGCCTACCGGGAACATCTCTTCCAAAGGCCTGTGAAACGCAGTTTCTTTGCAGGCCTGATCTGGCTGAAGTAGGACTTCTGCTCTGGGTGTGCTACTTTGCCCTAGAGCTGAAAGGCACAACGTGCAGGCTTCTTTCCAAAGGGCGAGTTGGGCCCCTCAGCATCTTGCTTCCAGCTCTTTGGGAAGCTAAGAAACAACTCGCTCTGCACAGTGCTCTTACAGCCTACCGGGAACATCTCTTCCAAAGGCCTGTGAAACGCAGTTTCTTTGCAGGCCTGATCTGGCTGAAGTAGGACTTCTGCTCTGGGTGTGCTACTTTGCCCTAGAGCTGAAAGGCACAACGTGCAGGCTTCTTTCCAAAGGGCGAGTTGGGCCCCACAGCATCTTGCTTCCAGCTCTTTGGGAAGCTAAGAAACAACTCGCTCTGCACAGTGCTCTTACAGCCTACCGGGAACATCTCTTCCAAAGGCCTGTGAAACGCAGTTTCTTTGCAGGCCTGATCTGGCTGAAGTAGGACTTCTGCTCTGGGTGTGATACTTTGCCCTAGAGCTGAAAGGCACAACGTGCAGGCTTCTTTCCAAAGGGCGAGTTGGGCCCCACAGCATCTTGCTTCCAGTTCTTTGGGAAGCTAAGAAACAACTCGCTCTGCACAGTGCTCTTACAGCCTACCGGGAACATCTCTTCCAAAGGCCTGTGAAACGCAGTTTCTTTGCAGGCCTGATCTGGCTGAAGTAGGACTTCTGCTCTGGGTGTGCTACTTTGCCCTAGAGCTGAAAGGCACAACGTGCAGGCTTCTTTCCAAAGGGCGAGTTGGGCCCCACAGCATCTTGCTTCCAGCTCTTTGGGATCTAAGAAACAACTCGCTCTGCACAGTGCTCTTACAGCCTACCGGGAACATCTCTTCCAAAGGCCTGTGAAACGCAGTTTTTTTGCAGGCCTGATCTGGCTGAAGTAGGACTTCTGCTCTGGGTGTGCTACTTTGCCCTAGAGCTGAAAGGCACAACGTGCAGGCTTCTTTCCAAAGGGCGAGTTGGGCCCCACAGCATCTTGCTTCCAGCTCTTTGGGAAGCTAAGAAACAACTCGCTCTGCACAGTGCTCTTACAGCCTACCGGGAACATCTCTTCCAAAGGCCTGTGAAACGCAGTTTCTTTGCAGGCCTGATCTGGCTGAAGTAGGACTTCTGCTCTGGGTGTGATACTTTGCCCTAGAGCTGAAAGGCACAACGTGCAGGCTTCTTTCCAAAGGGAGAGTTAGGCCCCACAGCATCTTGCTTCCAGCTCTTTGGGAAGCTAAGAAACATCTCGCTCTGCACAGTGCTCTTACATCCTACCGGGAACATCTCTTCCAAAGGAGTGAAACGCCGTTTCTTTGCAGGCCTGATCTGGCTGAAGTAGGACTTCTGCTCTGGGTGTGCTACTTTGCCCTAGAGCTGAAAGGCACAACGTGCAGGCTTCTTTCCAAGGGGCGAGTTGGGCCCCACAGCATCTTGCTTCCAGCTTTTGGGAAGCTAAGAAACAACTCGCTCTGCACAGTGCTCTTACAGCCTACCGGGAACATCTCTTCCAAAGTCCTGTGAAACGCAGTTTCTTTGCAGGCCTGATCTGGCTGAAGTAGGACTTCTGCTCTGGGTGTGCTACTTTGCCCTAGAGCTGAAAGGCACAACGTGCAGGCTTCTTTCCAAAGGGCGAGTTGGGCCCCACAGCATCTTGCTTCCAGCTCTTTGGAAGCTAAGAAACAACTCGCTCTGCACAGTGCTCTTACAGCCTACCGGGAACAGCTCTTCCAAAGGAGTGAAACGCCGTTTCTTTTCAGGCCTGATCTGGCTGAAGTAGGACTTCTGCTCTGGGTGTGCTACTTTGCCCTAGAGCTGAAAGGCAAAACGTGCAGGCTTCTTTCCAAAGGGAGAGTTGGGCCCCACAGCATCTTGCTTCCAGCTCTTTGGGAAGCTAAGAAACAACTCGCTCTGCACAGTGCTCTTACAGCCTACCGGGAACATCTCTTCCAAAGGCCTGTGAAACGCAGTTTCTTTGCAGGCCTGATCTGGCTGAAGTAGGACTTCTGCTCTGGGTGTGCTACTTTGCCCTAGAGCTGAAAGGCACAACGTGCAGGCTTCTTTCCAAAGGGAGAGTTGGGCCCCTCAGCATCTTGCTTCCAGTTCTTTGGGAAGCTAAGAAACAACTCGCTCTGCACAGTGCTCTTACAGCCTACCGGGAACATCTCTTCCAAAGGCCTGTGAAACGCAGTTTCTTTGCAGGCCTGATCTGGCTGAAGTAGGACTTCTGCTCTGGGTGTGCTACTTTGCCCTATAGCTGAAAGGCTCAACGTGCAGGCGGCTTTACAAAGGGCGAGTGCGGCCCCACAGCATCTTGCTTCCAGCTCTTTGGGAAGCTAAGAAACTACTCGCTCTGCACAGTGCTCTTACAGACTACCGGGAACATCTCATCCAAAGACATGTGAAACGCAGTTTCTTTGCAGGCCTGATCTGGCTGAAGTAGGACTTCTGCTCTGGGTGTGCTACATTGCCCTAGAGCTGAAAGGCACAACGTGCAGACTTCTTTACAAAGGGCGAGTGCGGCCCCACAGCATCTTGCTTCCAGCTCTTTGGGAACCTAAGAAACAACTCGCTCTGCACAGTGCTCTTACAGCCTACCGGGAGCATCTCTTCCAAAGGCCTGTGAAACGCAGTTTCTTTGCAGGCCTGATCTGGCTGAAGTAGGACTTCTGCTCTGGGTGTGCTACTTTGCCCTAGAGCTGAAAGGCACAACGTGCAGGCTTCTTTCCAAAGGGCGAGTTGGGCCCCACAGCATCTTGCTTCCAGCTCTTTGGGAAGCTAAGAAACAACTCGCTCTGCACAGTGCTCTTACAGCCTACCGGGAACATCTCTTCCAAAGGCCTGTGAAACGCAGTTTCTTTGCAGGCCTGATCTGGCTGAAGTAGGACTTCTGCTCTGGGTGTGCTACTTTGCCCTAGAGCTGAAAGGCACAACGTGCAGGCTTCTTTCCAAAGGGCGAGTTGGGCCCCACAGCATCTTGCTTCCAGCTCTTTGGGAAGCTAAGAAACAACTCGCTCTGCACAGTGCTCTTACAGCCTACCGGGAACATCTCTTCCAAAGGCCTGTGAAACGCAGTTTCTTTGCAGGCCTGATCTGGCTGAAGTAGGACTTCTGCTCTGGGTGTGCTACTTTGCCCTAGAGCTGAAAGGCACAACGTGCAGGCTTCTTTCCAAAGGGCGAGTTGGGCCCCACAGCATCTTGCTTCCAGCTCTTTGGGAAGCTAAGAAACAACTCGCTCTGCACAGTGCTCTTACAGCCTACCGGGAACATCTCTTCCAAAGGCCTGTGAAACGCAGTTTCTTTGCAGGCCTGATCTGGCTGAAGTAGGACTTCTGCTCTGGGTGTGCTACGTTGCCCTAGAGCTGAAAGGCACAACGTGCAGGCTTCTTTCCAAAGGGCGAGTTGGGCCCCACAGCATCTTGCTTCCAGCTCTTTGGGAAGCTAAGAAACAACTCGCTCTGCACAGTGCTCTTACAGCCTACCGGGAACATCTCTTCCAAAGGCCTGTGAAACGCAGTTTCTTTGCAGGCCTGATCTGGCTGAAGTAGGACTTCTGCTCTCCCTGTGATACATTGCCCTAGAGCTGAAAGGCACAACGTGCAGGCTTCTTTCCAAAGGGAGAGTTAGGCCCCACAGCATCTTGCTTCCAGCTCTTTGGGATCTAAGAAACATCTCGCTCTGCACAGTGCTCTTACATCCTACCGGGAACAGCTCTTCCAAAGGAGTGAAACGCCGTTACTTTTCAGGCCTGATCTGGCTGAAGTAGGACTTCTGCTCTGGGTGTGCTACTTTGCCCTAGAGCTGAAAGGCACAACGTGCAGGCTTCTTTCCAAGGGGCGAGTTGGGCACCACAGCATCTTGCTTCCAGCTTTTGGGAAGCTAAGAAACAACTCGCTCTGCACAGTGCTCTTACAGCCTACCGGGAACATCTCTTCCAAAGTCCTGTGAAACGCAGTTTCTTTGCAGGCCTGATCTGGCTGAAGTAGGACTTCTGCTCTGGGTGTGCTACTTTGCCCTAGAGCTGAAAGGCACAACGTGCAGGCTTCTTTCCAAAGGGCGAGTTGGGCCCCTCAGCATCTTGCTTCCAGCTCTTTGGAAGCTAAGAAACAACTCGCTCTGCACAGTGCTCTTACAGCCTACCGGGAACATCTCTTCCAAATGCCTGTGAAACGCAGTTTCTTTGCAGGCCTGATCTGGCTGAAGTAGGACTTCTGCTCTGGGTGTGCTACATTGCCCTAGAGCTGAAAGGAACAACGTGCAGGCTTCTTTCCAAAGGGCGAGTTGGGCCCCACAGCATCTTGCTTCCAGCTCTTTGGGAAGCTAAGAAACAACTCGCTCTGCACAGTGCTCATACAGCTTACCGGGAACATCTCTTCCAAAGGCCTGTGAAACGCAGTTTCTTTGCAGGCCTGATCTGGCTGAAGTAGGACTTCTGCTCTGGGTGTGCTACTTTGCCCTAGAGCTGAAAGGCACAACGTGCAGGCTTCTTTCCAAAGGGCGAGTTGGGCCCCACAGCATCTTGCTTCCAGCTCTTTGGGAGGCTAAGAAACAACTCGCTCTGCACAGTGCTCTTACAGCCTACCGGGAACATCTCTTCCAAAGACCTGTGAAACGCAGTTTCTTTGCAGGCCTGATCTGGCTGAAGTAGGACTTCTGCTCTGGGTGTGCTACTTTGCCCAAGAGCTGAAAGGCACAACGTGCAGGCTTCTTTCCAAAGGGCGAGTTGGGCCCCACAGCATCTTGCTTCCAGCTCTTTGGGAAGCTAAGAAACAACTCGCTCTGCACAGTGCTCTTACAGCCTACCGGGAACATCTCTTCCAAAGGCCTGTGAAACGCAGTTTCTTTGCAGGCCTGATCTGGCTGAAGTAGGACTTCTGCTCTGGGTGTGCTACTTTGCCCTAGAGCTGAAAGGCACAACGTGCAGGCTTCTTTCCAAAGGGCGAGTTGGGCCCCACAGCATCTTGCTTCCAGCTCTTTGGGAAGCTAAGAAACAACTCGCTCTGCACAGTGCTCTTACAGCCTACCGGGAACATCTCTTCCAAAGGCCTGTGAAACGCAGTTTCTTTGCAGGCCTGATCTGGCTGAAGTAGGACTTCTGCTCTGGGTGTGCTACTTTGCCCTAGAGCTGAAAGGCACAACGTGCAGGCTTCTTTCCAAAGGGCGAGTTGGGCCCCACAGCATCTTGCTTCCAGCTCTTTGGGAAGCTAAGAAACAACTCGCTCTGCACAGTGCTCTTACAGCCTACCGGGAACATCTCTTCCAAAGGCCTGTGAAACGCAGTTTCTTTGCAGGCCTGATCTGGCTGAAGTAGGACTTCTGCTCTGGGTGTGCTACTTTGCCCTAGAGCTGAAAGGCACAACGTGCAGGCTTCTTTCCAAAGGGCGAGTTGGGCCCCACAGCATCTTGCTTCCAGCTCTTTGGGAAGCTAAGAAACAACTCGCTCTGCACAGTGCTCTTACAGCCTAGTGGGAACATGTCTTCCAAAGGCCTGTGAAACGCAGTTTCTTTGCAGGCCTGATCTGGCTGAAGTAGGACTTCTGCTCTGGGTGTGCTACTTTGCCCTAGAGCTGAAAGGCACAACGTGCAGGCTTCTTTCCAAAGGGCGAGTTGGGCCCCACAGCATCTTGCTTCCAGCTCTTTGGAAGCTAAGAAACAACTCGCTCTGCACAGTGCTCTTACAGCCTACCGGGAACATCTCTTCCAAAGGCCTGTGAAACGCAGTTTCTTTGCAGGCCTGATCTGGCTGAAGTAGGACTTCTGCTCTGGGTGTGCTACTTTGCCCTAGAGCTGAAAGGCACAACGTGCAGGCTTCTTTCCAAAGGGCGAGTTGGGCCCCACAGCATCTTGCTTCCAGCTCTTTGGGAAGCTAAGAAACAACTCGCTCTGCACAGTGCTCTTACAGCCTACCGGGAACATCTCTTCCAAAGGCCTGTGAAACGCAGTTTCTTTGCAGGCCTGATCTGGCTGAAGTAGGACTTCTGCTCTGGGTGTGCTACTTTGCCCTAGAGCTGAAAGGCACAACGTGCAGGCTTCTTTCCAAAGGGCGAGTTGGGCCCCACAGCATCTTGCTTCCAGCTCTTTGGGAAGCTAAGAAACAACTCGCTCTGCACAGTGCTCTTACAGCCTAGTGGGAACATGTCTTCCAAAGGCCTGTGAAACGCAGTTTCTTTGCAGGCCTGATCTGGCTGAAGTAGGACTTCTGCTCTGGGTGTGCTACTTTGCCCTAGAGCTGAAAGGCACAACGTGCAGGCTTCTTTCCAAAGGGCGAGTTGGGCCCCACAGCATCTTGCTTCCAGCTCTTTGGGAAGCTAAGAAACAACTCGCTCTGCACAGTGCTCTTACAGCCTACCGGGAACATCTCTTCCAAAGGCCTGTGAAACGCAGTTTCTTTGCAGGCCTGATCTGGCTGAAGTAGGACTTCTGCTCTGGGTGTGCTACTTTGCCCTAGAGCTGAAAGGCACAACGTGCAGGCTTCTTTCCAAAGGGCGAGTTGGGCCCCACAGCATCTTGCTTCCAGCTCTTTGGGAAGCTAA
Source organism: Equus przewalskii (assembly GCF_037783145.1). Taxonomy (NCBI): domain Eukaryota; kingdom Metazoa; phylum Chordata; class Mammalia; order Perissodactyla; family Equidae; genus Equus; species Equus przewalskii. The sequence goes on from NW_027228168.1 coordinate 12,402, forward strand.
GAAACAACTCGCTCTGCACAGTGCTCTTACAGCCTACCGGGAACATCTCTTCCAAAGGCCTGTGAAACGCAGTTTCTTTGCAGGCCTGATCTGGCTGAAGTAGGACTTCTGCTCTGGGTGTGCTACTTTGCCCTAGAGCTGAAAGGCACAACGTGCAGGCTTCTTTCCAAAGGGCGAGTTGGGCCCCACAGCATCTTGCTTCCAGCTCTTTGGGAAGCTAAGAAACAACTCGCTCTGCACAGTGCTCTTACAGCCTACCGGGAACATCTCTTCCAAAGGCCTGTGAAACGCAGTTTCTTTGCAGGCCTGATCTGGCTGAAGTAGGACTTCTGCTCTGGGTGTGCTACGTTGCCCTAGAGCTGAAAGGCACAACGTGCAGGCTTCTTTCCAAAGGGCGAGTTGCGGCCCCACAGCATCTTGCTTCCAGCTCTTTGGGAAGCTAAGAAACAACTCGCTCTGCACAGTGCTCTTAAAGCCAACCGGGAACATCTCTTCCAAAGGCCTGTGAAACGCAGTTTCTTTGCAGGCCTGATCTGGCTGAAGTAGGACTTCTGCTCTGGGTGTGCTACATTGCCCTAGAGCTGAAAGGCACAACGTGCAGGCTTCTTTCCAAAGGGCGAGTTGGGCCCCACAGCATCTTGCTTCCAGCTCTTTGGGAAGCTAAGAAACAACTCGCTCTGCACAGTGCTCTTACAGCCTACCGGGAACATCTCTTCCAAAGGCCTGTGAAACGCAGTTTCTTTGCAGGCCTGATCTGGCTGAAGTAGGACTTCTGCTCTCGGTGTGATACTTTGCCCTAGAGCTGAAAGGCACAACGTGCAGGCTTCTTTCCAAAGGGCGAGTTAGGCCCCACAGCATCTTGCTTCCAGCTCTTTGGGATCTAAGAAACATCTCGCTCTGCACAGTGCTCTTACATCCTACCGGGAACATCTCTTCCAAAGGCCTGTGAAACGCAGTTTCTTTGCAGGCCTGATCTGGCTGAAGTAGGACTTCTGCTCTGGGTGTGCTACTTTGCCCTAGAGCTGAAAGGCACAACGTGCAGGCTTCTTTCCAAGGGGCGAGTTGGGCACCACAGCATCTTGCTTCCAGCTCTTTGGGAAGCTAAGAAACAACTCGCTCTGCACAGTGCTCTTACAGCCTACCGGGAACATCTCTTCCAAAGTCCTGTGAAACGCAGTTTCTTTGCAGGCCTGATCTGGCTGAAGTAGGACTTCTGCTCTGGGTGTGCTACTTTGCCCTAGAGCTGAAAGGCACAACGTGCAGGCTTCTTTCCAAAGGGCGAGTTGGGCCCCACAGCATCTTGCTTCCAGCTCTTTGGGAAGCTAAGAAACAACTCGCTCTGCACAGTGCTCTTACAGCCTACCGGGAACATCTCTTCCAAAGGCCTGTGAAACGCAGTTTCTTTGCAGGCCTGATCTGGCTGAAGTAGGACTTCTGCTCTGGGTGTGCTACTTTGCCCTAGAGCTGAAAGGCACAACGTGCAGGCTTCTTTCCAAAGGGCGAGTTGGGCCCCACAGCATCTTGCTTCCAGCTCTTTGGGAAGCTAAGAAACAACTCGCTCTGCACAGTGCTCTTACAGCCTACCGGGAACATCTCTTCCAAAGGCCTGTGAAACGCAGTTTCTTTGCAGGCCTGATCTGGCTGAAGTAGGACTTCTGCTCTGGGTGTGCTACTTTGCCCTAGAGCTGAAAGGCACAACGTGCAGGCTTCTTTCCAAAGGGCGAGTTGGGCCCCACAGCATCTTGCTTCCAGCTCTTTGGGAAGCTAAGAAACAACTCGCTCTGCACAGTGCTCTTACAGCCTACCGGGAACATCTCTTCCAAAGGCCTGTGAAACGCAGTTTCTTTGCAGGCCTGATCTGGCTGAAGTAGGACTTCTGCTCTGGGTGTGCTACTTTGCCCTATAGATGAAAGGCTCAACGTGCAGGCGGGTTTACA